>NW_017308068.1:252801-267884 GCF_000935625.1 Nanorana parkeri
TGCGTCTGAATCCACGTTGAGGTTTCGGTTCCGCGGGATGCCAGTGAGGAGATGGAGTAAAGCACCAGGCTGGTGGGTGGTCAACCCATTCAGGGAGCTCTGGCATAGTAATCTCCAACTTCGGCCAACTCCTCCAGGAGGAATAAGACAGCGGAACGACCTCCGCGGGTAGCAATGCAGGAAATCCCCAGCGATAAGGTATGTGGAAGTCCTTCAGCTGTTGTAGAAGTGGTCTCAGTTTCCGTATGCGAGCCAGAGTCTCCGGAGAGAGATCCAGGAAGATCTGTAGCTTTGCTCCATCAAAGTCCACCTCAGAGGAAGACTTAGATGGGTGAGGATAAGGGCCTTGTCGGTGTAATAATGGAGGCCTACTATGACATCGCGAGGCAGTTCTCCCGCCAGCGCCCTGGGTCTCGGGGCCCTGTGCGTCCGATCAAACAGCAGTGTAGAAGTAAGGGGGCGCCCTAGGATCGAGTTAAGGATCGAGATACAGGCTTGTCTGGTGTTCATCCACGTCTGCTTACCCTGGTCCTGTAGTTCACGGATGGCCTGTGCGTGTTCATCCAGGCGGTCCTCTACAGCTTCCACTTGATGTAGCGTGTGTGAGAGTTCGGTACAGAACGCCGTCAGATCCGATTTAATGGAGTTCTCCAAGCGCAGGAACATGGCCGATAACTCCCTCTTTGTCGGTAGGGATTGTGCCAGTGTGTGTACCGACATCTCAGAGCCAACATCTGAATCACCAGCGCCCACCTGGGCGCTTGAGTGAGCCAGCGCTCGGTCTCTTGGCGGGGCCCGACTTTTGTTTTTTCTTTCTCATGAGGAACGGGGAGAGGTCAAGGCGAAGTGTCCGGTGATTACAAGCAACTCGTGGATGGAACGGGAGCCTCAGCTAAACACATACAGCGCTTGATTACAGACACAGATCCAGATCTGTGTCTGGATCCAGACACAGATCCAGATCTGTGTCTGGATCCGCATTGTGGCTTCGGTTCCGCAGGATGCCAGTGAGGAGATGGGAGTGAAGCGTCAAGCTGGCGGCTGATCAGCCCACTCAGGGAGCTCTGGCATAGTGATCTCCAGCTTGGAACAAAAATCAGACAGCTCCTCCGGAAAGCGTAAGACCACGGAACGACCACCGTGGGTAGCAATGAGGCATGCAGGGAATCACCAGCGATACGGTATGTGGGAATCCTTCAGCTGTTGTAGAAGGGGTCTCAGTTTCCATCTGCGGGCAAGAGTCTCAGGGGAGAGATCTGGGAAGATCTGTAGCTTTGCTCCGTCAAAATCCACATCGAAGGAAGACTTAAGATGGGTAAGAATAAGGGCCTTGTCCCTGTAATAATGAAGGCGCACTATGGCATCTCGAGGCAGTTCTCCAGTCAGTGCTCTGGGTCTCAGGGCCCTGTGCGCACGATCGAACAGCAATGTAGAAATAGGGGGGCGTCCCAGGATGGAGTTAAGAATGCCCCTTATTGTATCAGCAAGATCCCCATCTCCTGTGGCTTTTGGCAGGCCACGGAGGCGCAGATTGTTCCTGCAGTTCCTATTTTCCTGGTCTACAGGGCTTGTCTGGTGTTCATCCACGTCTGCTTACCCTGGTCCTGTAGTTCGTGGATGGCCTGTGCGTGCTCGTCCAGGTGATCTTCCACAGCTTCCACCCGGTGTAGCGTGTGCGAAAGTTTGGTGCGGAGCGCCATCAGATCCGTCTTAACCCTTTCGCTGCCAAGCCCTCCGGAACATTTTTCAAATCGGCTGCATATTTGAATTTTCTGCAATTTTTTCCTATTGATTTGATTTTCAACTGCTAAGTGATCAGACGATCACTCAGGGGGCGGTATTTTTGAAAATAGCGGTCATCAGCGGCTTGTGAGCGGCAGTTAGCATGCCTTAAAAAGTAACTGTTTTGGGAGTTCCTCTTTAACTTTTAAACCAAAAATGTACTTATTAATTTTAATTATTCTGGTAAACACCAGTCTGTAAGCTTCAATGACCCAGTGTGCAGCGGAAGGTAATCAGATTTGTAGCATATAAGACTATAGATTCAAACAATATTCATGCGGCATAGTTTAAGAACAATCGGTTGGGTGAGTGTTAGTGGTTTCATTAAAGGAGAACTATGGGGTCAGTGTTTTTCCCCATAGTTCTCCTTAGGGTAACGGGAGGACACAAACTAGCGTCCTCCCGTTACCCTAAGCTCAGTATACCGCGAGCTACAGCTCGCGGTATACTGAGACGCCGCAGCCGAAGCGGATCACGACTTACATGACGGGATCCGCCCAGCTGCGTGAGTGACAGCTGGCTCTGCCTATCTAGAGGCAGAGCCAGCTGTACCCGCCCCCTCCCCCGTCCGTTCCGCCAGTCAGCGCTGGCAGATCGGGGTGGGGAGAGGGGAATCCAGGCGCCCCCCCCTTGGAGCAGTTGCTCAAAGTATCCAGTTTGTTCAGTTAAGTTTGAAAGTGAAAAATAGAAGCTGATTAGCCACAGCTCCAAGCTCGCTCCCGTGATGGACTACAATCTCAGGTTTGGTTTAATGATCTTAGTAGAGTTGAGTTTTATGCCATACACATGGCAGATTTATATTACCCCTGGGCACATTATTTAATTCCATAATATTTTACGTTATAGAGTTGCAAAACTGGTTGATCTTAATAAGAGAGCCTGTTTGGACTATTGAATTTTTTTAGTAATATCCTATCACGCCTTCTATATGTTCCCTGTTCTCCCATCTTTAATCTTATAGTCTCCATCATTTGTAGGTGGAATTCTAATGAAGTTAAAAAGGAACTATGGGTAAAATAAAAAAAAATACATATGATACAGTTTGCTTATAGCATTAATGCAGCGTTTTTGGTTTTCTTAGTTACACAGCCTCCTTCCTTTTAACAGTCTTATTACCTGTTGATCCTTCCAGACTTGTTATTTTTCCACTTTCTTTTACAGGCCAAGCTGTCTAACAAAAGATGAAGTTTCAGGGTTGGGACAAACTATATAACACAGCCAGGATTGCTAATACTGGTCAGTTTTTTAGTCAAATATTTATTTATCAAGTTTGCATTATCAAATGACAGACTATAAAACATGTTGACATTGTGAGGGGGAAATATCAAATGGGAAAAGATAAAGGGGGAGGTATAGTAATAGCTAATCATTCCTGACAATGTACAGAAGAATTGAGCAATGACCACATACAGGTGAAACTCGAATAATTAGAATATCGTGCAAAAGTTCATTTATTTCACTAATGCAACTTAAAAGGTGAAACTAATATACGAGATAGACTCATTACATACAAAGCAAAATAGTTCAAGCCGTGATTTGTCATAATTGTGATGATTATAGCTTACAGCTCATGAAAACCCCAAATCCACAATCTCAGAAAATTAGAATATTACATGCAATCAATAAAACAAGGATTGTACATAGAACAATATCGGACCTCTGAAAAGTATAAGCATGCATATGTACTCAGTACTTGGTTTGGGCCCCTTTTGCAGCAATTACTGCCTCATAGCGGCATGGCATGGAAGCTATCAGCAACGATTCCCGCGATTGTACGAGAATCGTGCAGTGTATGGAAGGCACGTCTTCCGTCGAACCAGCATGCTAGAAAACGCACAGAGAATCGTACGATTCTCGGCGAGTTAGTGGCCTGCTGGTTCGACAACTGCTGAACGGGCCGGTGTGCGCACGCGCACACTGCCCGTTTGCAGTCATCGTAAGCCCGCCCCTCATTACAGTCATCGTAAGCCCGCCCCTCAGGGGGCGGGCTTGCGATGATCGCAAGCACGATCTGCCTGTCGCAAGCACGATCGCAAGTACGATCTGCCTGTCCAAGATGGGCAGATCGTACGTTTTTTTAAGTACTTTACAACCCTCGCAAGACAAAAGTCTTGCGAGGGTTGTAAAGTGTATGGGCACCTTGAGAGGCTCAGGAACCCTAATTAGCTGATTAGAGTGGGACACTTTGAGCCTAGAATATTGCACCTTTTCACAATATTCTAATTTTCTGAGATTGTGGATTTGGGGTTTTCATGAGCTGTAAGCCATAATCATCACAATTATGACAAATCACGATTGAACTATCTTGCTTTGCATGTAATGAGTCCATCTCATATATTAGTTTCACCTTTTAAGTTGCATTAGTGAAAAAAAATTAACTTTTGCACGATATTCTAAATATTCGAGTTTCACCTGTATACATATGTTTCAACCCTCAACCCAGCTAAAATGGTTGACAATGCTGTTGTGCAATCTCATTTCAGAACAAAAAGCGTTGTGACCCTGTTAAAGCCCAGCTCCGGGCAAAAGCAAAAATCACCTATGCAGTGCGACTGCAAGGGTTACAGTGAACAATAGAAAAATGCCACCAGCACACCATAAGATGAAAAAGCAAAATATTTTATTGCCAATAGCTGTATCTCATTGGCTTTTTTGTCATTTCGAGCAACCCTCTTCATCAAGTGGGAATCCCAGTAAGGAGTGCGGTATGGTTCCTGTTTATGCAAGGGTTACAGTGGCACTAAACTCAGGCGCTAAATCTTCTGATCTGTAGATCCTCAAATTATCGCTGAATTTGTGCTGATACTGTCCCTTTTAGAGGGTGACTAGTTTGGTTCCCCGTAGTCCCTGTGTGTGTGTTGTAAAGTAGTCACCATTCCAAGTTCGCTCAAGAGATGGACTAAAATCTCAATACAAAATTGTAAACGGAGATTGTATTCCATCACGGGAGCGAGTTTGGAGTGGTGGCTACTTTACAACACACACAGGGACCGTGGAGAACAAAAGTACCCACCCTCTAAAAGAAAGGACAGTGTCAGCACCAATTCAGTGAGGATTTGAGGATCTACAGCTGAATGATACACAAATAAGGTACATTTTTGTTAATAGTTAGAGTACTTGATTGCATTTTCAAGATTTAAGTCCAGAGTTTAGTGTCCCTTTTAAACTGCTTGTTTACTAAAGGGGTAGAGGAATTATATCCCTTATTCCTTTAGGCTTCCTCCTAGCTGCAAGATCGGCCCCCCCGAAGCAGTTCCCCAATGCCACTCTGCAGGTTGCAGATGGGACTCACAAAAACAAAAAAATTGCTGTGTTAGAGAATTATGGGGTCAGTGCTTTGCCCCATAGTTCTCCTAAGGGTGACAGGAGGACACAAACAAGCGTCCTCCCGTCACCCAAAGCTCAGTATACCGCGAGCTACAGCTCACGGTATACTGAGACGCCGCAGCCGGGACGCATCCCGACAATACTGTCTGGATCCATACAGCTGCGTGAGTGACAGCTGGCTCTGCCTATCTAGAGGCAGAGCCAGCTGTACCCGCCCCCTTCCCTGTCCGTTCCGCAAGTCTGTCTGATAAAGAGTAGTGATGTGATGGCCTGTGTCAATGGCCCTTGGGCTTGTGTTGATGGAATCAGTATGCCATCAGTCTGAGATGCTTCTGAAATCATTGATAGGTACATTTGACCTGCAGTTGACTCCCTTCTGACCTGCATTTGACCTGCTTCAATCGGGTTATGGATTCCCATAAACTTGTATGTAAATGCAAAACACGCTTCAAGACAACAAAACCCAGTTGACACGGGCCTTTATGCTGAGTGGGCAGTGCTGTTAGGGGAAAGGCAGAGAAAGCCCTGCCAGCACCCAAAGCTCCAATACAGCAAATACAGGCTAAAGCCTTTATTTTTTTGCACACATGATAACATTGTAGGCTGTGTATTACTGCTAGAGATATATATTTCACTAAGGATCTGTTTGCCAAATCAGCTGCTGAAGAGCTCTATGCATTCTTACAAACTGACAGCCCTGGTAAGGAGGGTATGTGTCTAAGCCCCCGAATTGCGTTGTATTTTTGTGTATTGTACCCTTAACCCTATATTGAGTAAAGGTGTATCTGGACTATTAAACGGAGGGTGAAGCTTCAATTCACAGTCCTGAATATGGATAATGGTCCAATGGTGCATATTGGATATCACAGTTTGAAAAATATTTCTACTGGCTCCAAACCTGATTTTGGAAGGTATCTGGAATTATTATGCTTATTCTTAGATGATCGCTGGACTATGCAAATTTCTTTTGCATTTTCTTCGCCTGCTTATATATTTGTTTAATATTGGTAGCTGTGGGCCCTTTGAGCTTTAAGACTATCAGGGTTATTCACTAAAGTGTGAAGAGTTTGGAGAAGGCAGGAGAAGTGAGCAATCTAGGACAACATAGCTGAACTGGAAAGTGTGCTGAATTGCAGAATTTTTCCAAATCAGCTATTTTGTCCTAGATTGTTCACTACTCCTGCCTTCTCCAAACTCTTCACCCTTTAGTGAATAACCCTGTATATGTTGACATCTGATATATTATTTCTAAGGGTTGTAGTTATTGTTGCTACAATGCTCAGACCTCAGCTTGTTTTTATACATTTTATAGCACAACTGCTTGATTTTAGGCTATTCATTAAAAGTCATATTTTTTTTACATGCCATGTTCCTAAATCTCAATAAGTTTGTACCTCTGTTGTATAGTGTATTAAGTGGGTACATAGAAAGTCATTCTATTGGTGACTAGTTGGTATAGATTTAAACTGTGTTAATCTCGAGCTTAGCAATTCCGCAGGGAGGAAGAACCCCTTTAAAGTCAGCCAGGCAAGATAAAGCAAAATTAGCCTGCAGTACAAAGAGAATGTTAATTACCGTATATACTCGAGTATTAGCCGTTCCGAATATAAGCCGATGTACCTAAATTTAACCACAAAAAACTGGGAAAAAATATTGACTCGAGTATAAGCCTAGGGTGGGAAATGAGGCAGCTACTGGTAAATGTACAAAATGAAGATAGATACCAATAAAATTACATGAATATTTATTTAAAAGAAAAACAATAACCTAGCTCTGTAAGTGGAAAAGGGGGTACAGGGCTACAAAAAAAACACGCCTTATACTCGAGTATATACGGTATATTATGTATTTAGGGCTCATGCCTTGCAGGGAAGCCAATGAAGGAGGACTAGTTTTTGGGGTTGTTTTTTTTACAGACATGCAGCAAACAGATAGCAGTATCAGGAGCTAATATAAGCATACAAGGTCTTGAGGATTGTGAGCCATGATATAGTAAAATGTTGGGTCATTAGCCATTTAGTGATGAGAGATTTTTTTTATGCCTACATGTGCAGACCACATTTAGCAATGTCAGCATGTATTGGTTAAATTATCAATGACTACTTTGAATACCCAAATAATTGTTAATGTTTCTAAAGAAAATATAAGGTTTTTATTTTGTTAAATTCTGTTTTTTTTTATAGGCTAACAAATATGCGAAAAATGAAGAAAAAAAAGTTTAGATTGTTTATCAATTAATGTATTCATAATTAACACTGCATTACAGTACATGCCACTGCAACCTGAAGATGGAAGTCTCATCTGCAGGCTAAAGACTTAGATTTTTAACAATGGGGCCTTTGCCAGGTGATCACTATGTTAGAGTTGATAGTGATCACATAATCACGGATTCGTTCCCGATAGCCATTGCGGACCACGGCTGTCACTGACTGATTGAGAACCAGCACTTGCTTGAAGGGCTGACTGCTGGTTCTCAAATAAGGGACTGTATATTAACGTATTTTGGGCACAAGGTATTGTATTAGGGAGAAATAATATATGGATTGTGGGTGGGACAGGGTTAAACTACATCACATGATTTCTCCCAAAAGTGGTGCCTCATTTTTGGGAGAAATGCCTATTTTTGCATATTTTTGTATGCATACAAACCTCATCAAGTATTTGTCATGAAAATGAGACATGAAGATACTTTTTGGCTCTGCTGCATAGTACAGGTGGTATTTCTTTACCAAAAGGTGCACCAGTATGATAATTACATATATTTTTTTTTTGAGAAATGTAAAGAATATAAATATAATTTAATAGACAGTGCATGTCTTCCATTTTATTTCTGTATTACCACTTTCATAACAATCGCTTTCCTTTTTAAAAAAAAGTGATGTAAATTAGTGTAGTTTATGTACATCTATTTGTGCTTGTTTATATACATGACTATGTTCCTATGGCAAATCCTACAATCTCACACCTTCCCTATATCCTTGCTAGCCCACGGCCAACCAGGAGGGGTTGTATCATAAGACACTCTCAGACAAAAAAGATAAATGTATTCTCTAAGCAGATTAAAGTGAATGTTACACATATTTAACCCCCCATCTATAGCAAGTCCCACCATTATTTCTTTTCTGTTACACTGTTCCTGTAGTATTAAAAGTTTTAATTGCTCCCTATGACATCAGCAGCAGGCTTGTAACATTTTTAAAGGGGCAGTTTCCATTGACATGGTGCACCCCTCAAAACTACATCCCCAAAGGACTGACCACACCTGTTTCAGTGCAGCAAAGCATTATGTTAGCTCAAACAATAACTGGGTTCGCTGAAACACACACTGGGTTTTTGGTATATCAAAAAAAGCATTTATAAAGGGATAAAATGAGGAAATGTGCAAGTATTGCAAAATATAATGAATGTTTGTTTTGGGGTTTTTTGCCAAGGGACACACTTAAAAGTCTTGTAGCTAAAAACTACTTTATACGCAGCACAGTGGCTTAGTGGTTAGCACCTTTGCCTTGTAGCCCTGGGGTCCCTGGTTCGTTTCCTAGTCTGGACACCATCTACAAGGAGTTTGTATGTTCTACCTGAGCTAGCGTGGGTTTTCTCCCACACTCAAGACATGCTGGAAGGTTAATTGTCTCCTGTCTAAATTGGCCCTGTATCCATGTGAAATAGAGACATAAGATTGTAAACTCCATGAAGGCAGGGACTGACGTGAAGCTGCAGTATGTAAAGCACTGTGTAAATTGTTGATGCTATAAAAATACCAATAAAAAATCAAATATTATGCAGCAGAGGTGGAAAACTTTATGCCAATGTTACTTTTTTCAGAAATGTAAACGCAAACTATACCTTTTGAAATTCTAGTAGAACACAAAATCAGTTACCCTGGTGCTCTACTGGTGTATTTTTTTTTGTTAACTGTAGGGATGCTAGTATCGGTGCTGGGTATTTGGGGCAAATACTTGTACTAGCCTAAATGCTTCTTATACTCATCCTGATACCGGAACTTCCGGTATAGGAAGGTGGGTGGAAAATTGTTACACACTCCCCGGCTTCCTGATTAGCTGAGAAGCCGGCTCCATGTTCCCTCGTCACCAGAGAGCATGGAGTTGGCTTCCCGGCCAATCAGGAAGCCCAGGGGCGGGTAATGACTCGCCCCCTGGCTTCCTGATTGGCCAGGAAACCAGCTCCCTGCTTCCTCATCACTTGCCGACAAGGGAGCATGGAGCCGGCTTCCCGATTAATCAGGAAGCTGGGCGGCGTGTAATGACTCGCTGCCCGGATTCCTGATTGTCCAGCTTCCTGTCCAATCAGGAAGCTGGGTGGCGAGTAATTACCCACTCCCCAGCTTCCTGATTGTCGAGAAAGCTGAGAAAGGAGACGGTTTACCGGCTAATCAGGAAGCTAAGTCATTACACGCCGCCCGACTTCCTTAATGGGACTTCCAGTATCGGTATTCAGTATTGGCGAGTACCGAAAAAATGAATCAGTACTTGTACTCGATACCGAAAAAACGGTATCGGTGCATCCCTAGCTAAAAGCATTACCTGTGCAAAGTAAAAGGGTTTTTTTACGTTCTTTGCCACCTGATAAACAAAATTAGGTTTCTGAAAAAATATCTCTGATGATCTAGATAGAACTTTTTTTTATTATTGCCTTCTTGCCATACTAGGTTGTTGACTTCTATAAGCATGCATAACTGGTGGATTTTGGGTATAATTTGAGAATATATCTATAAATTAACATGGAATTTAATACATGGAACAGGAACAGAGCTAATCAGTGGCTATGTGCTTTGTAATTGCTGTAAAACAATAACAGTGTTTGTTGCTGTGCATTGTGCAGGTATGCTGCATGATATGTGTATTGTTGATGCTGGATTTAATTAACGTTCGTTAATGCTTGATTCACACTTCCGTGCGCATGAAGCAGGTGTGAAAAGGTTTACCTAGTTTCCCTTTCACACCAAGCTGGTTTGCATAGATGTGAACCAGCTGCATAGGAAATAATGGGATTTCTAGTTGCAATGCATCTTCATGCAGCCAAATGCACGAGTTTATTGCATGAAAACAGACACGTGTGAATAACAATATAATTCTATGTACAAAAGAACATTAGGACAAACTGCTATGTTGTAATTTGTGCACTGTGTAGTATAGAAATACAGAAATGCTGCATTTGCATGCAACGCACACCAACCCTATGGTGTATGGTGTGAACAGGTAACATTAAAAACAATTGTTTTTTTGGTGTCCATGCGTTGAGCCTGTGTTGATCAATGAAGGTCAATGCAGCTTAACACATTTGGTGTAAACTAGCCTGAATCCATCAGAAATTTCATCCAGAAAAAAACATTTTCAAAGTGGTTGTCAATCAAACTATCCCAGCACTGAAAAATGGCCTCGAAACCAAGGGGGTGTGTAATATGCTGGCATTGAAGTGGTTAGCAAAAACAGATTTGTTGCTAAAGTTTACTTACTTGAAAACTGATGTTTTAGATCATTATTTTCATTATTTACAAATTATTACTTGAAACAAGGTGCTTTCGTGATACTCCATTTACAGAGTGTCCTGTTCTTTCAAATATAAATGTCTAGCTGCAGGTCTATCATACCTGCAATATTCATTCAGCAGTGTGCACTTGTAATCTAATGTTTGCCTACTCAGGTCTATTCACCAAACATGCTCTTTATAAAATAAAATAAATCATCCTGGTACTTGGGTAGCTTTACTGCTATTGCACACTTGCCATCTGCTGAACATAAGTTGTAAATATGAAAATATGTAAATATGAAATGCACCAAATTGTTTACTGTACTGGATTTAGGAACTAAACGTTACTTAAAGGAGACCTATGAGGTGAGTGCTTTTCACTCACCTCATAGTTCTAGCCGACCTGTGACAATGAGACTGTCACAGGTCGGCTCAGTAGATCGGGAGGTGAGCGAACACATAACGGCGTTCGCTCACCTCTCGATCCTGTCAAAGCTTTCTGCCGTGACAGGGGAGGGGCTGGATTCCCCCATCCCCGCTCCGATCCGCCAGTGCTGACTGGCGGATCGGACGGGGGAGGGGGCGGGTACAGCTGGCTCTGCCTCTAGATAGGCAGAGCCAGCTGTCACTCACGCAGCTGGGCGGATCCCGGCATAATTGTCGGGATCCGCTTCAGCGCCTCAGTATATCGCGAGCAGTAGCTTGCGGTATACTGTGGCGTCTCAGTATACCGCAAGCTGCAGCTCGCGGTATACTGAGCTTAGGGTGACGGGAGGACGCTAGTTTGTCTCCTCCCATTACCCTAAGGAGAACGATGGGGAAAAGCCTTAACCCCATAGTTCTGCTTTAAACTGTTAATTTAACTAATCCTTCGGGTCGCTTCGGATGCAGGAACCCTTCAGTTCAGCCGAACCGAAGAGCTGCTGTATACGCTATTCGCAATAGCCTGTACAATAGCCGAAGCACACAACCAAAACTTGGAGAACAGTAAAAGATAGATAAAATATAAACAGCACGGGGTCCCCTGACAATTCATACCAGACCCTTTAGGTCTGGTAGGAATGTTAGGAGGGACCCAGATGTAAAAAATATGTTTTTAAAAATGTGTGGGGTTCCCCCAAACGTCTTACCAGACTCTTTAGTTCTGGTAGGAATTTTAAGGGGGATCCTAAAACCCAAAAAACAGAAACAAAAGTGGGCCCCCCCCTAAAATTCCAAACCAGAACCTTAATCCGAGCAGCGAGCCCCCCCACCAATTGTGAGGTAGATACTAGTGCTACAGCCTGACCAGCCTTACTCATTAAGTGAGCCTTTGGAGACAGGGTCACATTAGAGGCTGTGGACCTGGAAAGTGGTCTGAGGCTAAGTCTGAGAAGCATCACAATGCAGAGCCCAGTGCTAGAAAGTTACATTCCAGCCTACATTTCCCATTTTCAGAAACCTACTGACAAATTGAGCCCCCAAAGACGGGATCACACCTGATGCTGTTTTGCTGCTTTGAACCTAAAAAGCTATTCACAGCTAATTTCAACCAGTACACTGATTGGGGTTTTATAAGCATCTGAAATATTTATAGTTTTAATATTTTGAGTAATAAATACAATAATATACTTAAACATTTAAAATACTTAGTTTGTTAAAATTTTATATATAATAAAGTGTTAATAAAAATGATGTCACTAAGAGTGTTTATAGAAAAATGTCTACCCTTAGGCATATATTAAAGCAAGAAAAACCAAAATGACAAAAATGTCAGGTTTGTGTAAAGAAAATTCAAATGAGTTAAACATTTACCGGTAAATACATTGATCTTTGGTAGGTACCAACTCTCCTGTTATTTAATTCATAGGTGTCACACATGACTTTACAAACAGCAGATGTTGTCCAGTGGCCAGGAGATTCTGTTGTCTTTAAAGGACAAAGGGTCTAGTCTTCTTTTGCCAGACATCTGTTCTTTAGCCAGACATAATTTGAGTCCATTAGTCCCTAATGACTGTCAATAATGTATGTAACATTATTTTTTTGTGCTGTCTCAATGTGCAACATTACCGAGACGTCTTACGCTTCTATTTTTGTTCAAAATTAAATGAAATCATATAATTCTTCATGTGTACTGTATGTACAATATATTGTTTACATTCTGGCTGCGCGCGTATGTGATATATATATATATATTTTACACACACTGTATATATATTTTTGCTTTAAACAAAATGTTCAACTCTTCGCTATAAAAACTCCTGGTATAGTCCCAATGTTTTAGCTCACCCCCACTCTAACCCCTGGATAATAGAGTTTTGCTCAGTACCACTGCAATTAATTCTGAATTTAATGCTGCAAACTAAGATTTAATTTATTTCCAGTAATGCAGTTCTTTTACCTCCATTATACCTCTTGCATAACCTGAATACGCCCAAGATGGTCGATCGGGACTAACACCTAAGCCCCTTAGTTGCATTTCATCCTCCTTTCTAAAACATCACTATCTTTATTAAGGCTATTCATTGCTCTCTTATAATTTACATATCTCCCCCTTATATACTGTATGTACCAGTTTAATGTCTTTATGATGTACCTGTAAATTTTAGAGTATTCACCCACATCTAGTGGTAGCCAAAAGTGTTCTGTCCTATCTTTATGTATGTTAAGATCATTGGAATGCTTTTAGTTTATAAATGTAAGCCAAAAACAGTCAAAGCCTATCTTTAGTTGGCTTTTTGTCCACAAAAATAAATCAGTTACTTTTTTTATGGCCATTCCACCATATATAAAAAAAAAACATAGACAGAAGGGTAGAAGCATGTGATGCTGTGCAGGCAGCTGACAGTAAGACAGAAGGAGAAACAGCAGGGAGTATTTAAAGAAAAAAAAGAAGAACAAAGAACTAAAGAAGCTAGCATGGCACAGGAACAAAGAATAAAGCAGGATGAAGAAAGGGGCAGAGCAGATGTAGAGGAGGATCTGAACGGACAGATGAACATATATATTGATTACTTTGAAGAGCAGAGCATGTGGCGAATGAAAATAATAGGGCTTATTTCTTCACTCTCTCTTACTAAATATGGAGCTTGTCAGTGTACAATCTCGCTGACAGAAAAGCCCAACGGGGCCAGGCACCACCACTGTATTCACAGAAAACACACTGAAACCTTTATGCATGGGGGTAAAGGTTTTCAGCTGTCCATGTCGCACAAAAATACAAATTATGTTACTAAAACCAAAAACTTTGACTATTATTACATTGTAAAGTTGTTTAAATTACATGAAGTCAACTTTATATTCCATTCCTACAAAAGGAGTTACAACCTAAAAGTTATATCAATAACCTAATTTGTAAAAGCACACGGCATGCTGGTAATATTTTTGATAAAGAAAACTTGTATAGTACTTAATATCTTGCACTTTTAACATATCTTAAAGCTCAACCTGAGGCTCCAATATCACCATCTCTCCGAGGTTGCCCCCTTCCTTAAATTCTTCCTACCACTAATTGCTCTTGGTATTCCACCCCACTGGGGGCATCACCATGGTGCCCTTTACTCGCAGTACAATGGTGCAAAGAGTGGCACTGTTGTCATGATGCCAGCACCACTCTTTGCAACATTAAGAACCACCCACCGCTGGAGAAAAGCCAAGAAGACATATGGAAAAGGTAGTAAAAAGAAACAAAACAAAAAAAAACCCAGAAAATATACACTATGGTGGTGTGTGTGTGGGGGGCGGGGGCATAACTGGAAGGCAAGAGGGAGCCTGCAGTTGGGCTTTATATGCTTTAAAGCAGAATTTAAGTATTCTTTGTAAAAACAAATGCTGACAGTTAGCTATCTAGGACACAAAACATTCTGTATATCTCTTCTGTCATAAACACTTTTCCCTGACTGTCATCATTTTTTATTTAATAAGCAGACACTAACTCATGCATATGCAGCCTTGGCATGCCTGAGTGCCAAGATGAATTAACACACATGCACAGGAGTTAAGTCATCCGAGCCTGGCCAATCACGCAGAAGACTCTGGACCCAACAGAACAACGGGCAAAGATGGAAGTGCCAGCAGCACTTTTTAAGGTAAGTGTACCATAATGTGCAAATATGCTGAGTATATTTGTATATTATGGAAGAAGCTCCTGGGAGACAGGGTCCCTTTGGTTCAAAGCAGTTCTCCCAGTTAGGAGAAAATTCCAAAATTATGTCCAAACCCATAAACACACTGCATAGCCTTTGCTACTGGTCAGATGGATCTCTAAGAGCCAATAGTCTGAAGGAATGGACAAGCCAGCCCCCTCAGTATCAGAGGGTGGGCTCCCAGCAGCCATATTATCAGTGTTTGTTGGAGCTGGTTAGAGAAAGCTGACAAATCTGTGTAAGGAGAGTGTAGGGAGAGATACTCTGCTATATATTGTTATAAGAAGGTGCTTCATAGAGCTATATTGTTCTAATTTGTGAATTGGATTGTGGTGGGCTAAAAAGCCTTGTGTCCCTACAAAT
>NW_017308068.1:267986-292470 GCF_000935625.1 Nanorana parkeri
ATATATATATACATATACAGTGTGTGTGATTTTGCTAGGGCCTTTTTTAGCTTATCATAAACTTATTGCTGAACAGTTGTTGGAGCTGCCCTATGTATGTAGCACACCACTGCACTGCTGTGCGTTAGCTAGTGTGCATCAAAAGCACCAGATATAACCCCCTTCATCACCACAGTTTTAGTGAAAGCTAGGCATTCTATTCACCACCCCAAAAATACTATAATAAGAGGCAGGCCAAAAATGAGAAGAGGTGCTGGGTATTGAAGTAGTAGGGTGCGAGCAGGTCCTTCAGCACATAGTGCTTGTAGAGCCGCACAGAGGTAGGGCACGTACTTCTTTCCCAAAGTGGCTGACCAATACAGCCACAGCACACCCAGCAGATAGTTGACAAGCTGACAAAACCGTCTATACTTACATCCTCCCAGGCATGTGTCTGCCCTGCAAACTGAGAAAATAAACCAAATAGCATATTTCCAATGACAGCAGTTACAGAAGGGTTCATGATTAATACAACTGTTAACGCTAAGTACAAGAATTTTCTTAGATAACTATAAACAGGTAATGTGCTTGCCTGAGCCTTCTGCAAAGTAGATATTGTTAGCAGGCTCTACGTTTACAGTGTAAAGAACATAGAACCCATAGCAAACCAATTTGATTATCTGCTTATCTGCATGCACACAGAGGCTGCTGATCACAAGGGTACAGTCAGCAGCAGAAAAATAGAGAGAGAGCCATGCTCCTGAGCTGTGTGGACCCACTTTGGAGGTAACATTGGCCTGTGCATGTGTGCCAGTGCCACAATTGCTGCTAAAATTAGGCTGAGAAGGAAATGGGTCAGGGGACTAGAGGCGAGGATTAATAGGAGGGTTGACAGGCTTTGTAGGGGACTTTTCAACCTATCCAAAATTTGGGCATTATATCTCTGGACACCTCTAACCCCCATAGATCGGCTAACACTATACTGCGGAAGGGGCTGGTCTTACAGAGATCTGGTGCTGGAAACATTCCCAGACTAAGTCAGGCTGTTTACCTTCCTTGAGGTCTTTTCTTTTTTTTCAATCGGATAGTTTTTATTCGTTTTTGCATAATAGAAAATACAAAAGACATTAACAGAAACAAAAACCACAAATAAAAAGAGAGAGAGCATCCATAGCCATAAGAGCCACATAATGTAATTCGACAAGAACACATCGCCCGCCTATAAAAGAGCACATTCAACATCAATTATCCTGAAGGCCTCGTGTGTCCCCTACATGTACATCTCAACACACCCCTACCTCCATCTCCCCACCTTGTACTCCGGGGCCTTACGGGTTTGACAAAGTACTGGGATACCGACATCAATGGTCTCTAGGAGAGGAGCACGGATGTCATCTACGCAGATATGTCCTGTCCACGGTACGTCAACCAATTATCCCACAGGGAATGAAACCGTGTCAGGGTGCCCCGTTGTTGAAAGATAATGCGCTCATATGCAATGATCCTATCCAATTCCACATGCCACATCTCCAGTGTAGGTGGGGAAGAGGTTATACATTTATGGACTGCCAACCTTGTTGCAGTGAATAACGTGCGTTTAAGGGCGAGAACCGTGTGTTGAGTGAGGCCCGTGTCCTCTATAATGCCAAGAACGCATACCAATGGTGAATTAGATAAGGAGGATGTGAACACCAGATTGAGAGTGTCCACAACCCCCTCCCAGTATCTGACCATGAGCCGCCACCGCCATCTTGGATCGTGAGGCCTCTACCTTCCTTCTTCTTAGACATCCCCTCGTGTCAGCGCGCGGTTCCACAATTCACCGGAGCAGGTCACCGGGTCCACTACACTCAGGTAAGCCGCCGGAGAGGTACACGGGTAGCTGGGTAAGCCCTGCAGGTTATTTTCAGGATTTATGGTGGGAGAGCTCTCCGGGACACGTCCGACTACATGCGGCTGCTGGCCACGCCCCCCTTGAGGTCTTTTCTGACCACTTTCCACTCTCAATTAAATTAAAAGTGGCCTTTAGGCTACCGGCTCACACCTGGCATTTGTCGCCGACATGGCTCTCTCATGATACAGTAGCGACTTCATTGCAGCCCCATTTCTCTACCTTCTGGACCATTAATGATAACTCAGCTGCTGACTGTTGTTTGGGACACTTTTAAAGCCACTACCGGGGGGAATATATTTCAGCTATTAAGTATGCGAGACATGTTTTTACTTTTCAATTGTCACAACTGCAGTGCCGAGAGGCTGAGTGTGCAGCAGCTCATGCAGCGGCCCCATCCTCGGACACACTTCAGGCTCTGCTGATGATCCGCAGGGAACTGCTGCTTCATCATCAGAACCTGACTTGGTCCGCCCTTAGCAGACAGGCTGAGGCTTTATTTGAGACGGGTGATAAAACTGGAGGTTCCTGGCAATGCTGATGGCTGAGCAGAGGACACATACGGTCATCCCTTTGTTTGCTGCCTTTTAGGAGGTATTGTACCAGAGGATACCCGAGTACGATGTGGTCTCCTTGGAGACCCTCCTGTCATCGGTCGAGGTCCCAATACTTTCCTTTGCTGATCGGGAGTTGTTTCAGAAGAGGAGATTGCGCAAGCTATCTCCTTCCTGAACGATAAGTTGCCGGGCCCTGATGACTTCCCTGCCGAATGGTATAATGCGCATGCTGCGGAATTGGTGACTCGGCTCTCGAAGCTCTACTTTACCTGTCTACAGTCCGGTTCAATGCCCCTCTCTACGTACGATGCCCACGTGGTCCTGAATGCTAAACCTAACAAAGATCCGTTGCAATGCTCATCCTATAGACCCATATCATTACTCAATGTAAACCTTAAGATCCTCACAAAAGTCCTAGCTACGAGACTCTCTCAGGTCATTTCTAATCTAGTGTCTTCCGATCAGACTGGTTTCACTTCCCAGAAGTCCACTGATATTAACCTTAGGAGAATCTTCACACACACACACACACACAAATTTTTCATGATAACCCAGGTACCAGAGCTATAGTGTCACTAGAACTGGGAAAGGCTTTTGACTCAGTGGACTGGACATAGCTACAGGCGGTATTGGTCAAAATGGGGTTTGGCCCTGTCTTCCGTAAATGGATTGGTATATTATATAACCGACCTCTGGCTGCCATTAAAATGGGAGCTGCTCTGTCCTCGAGCTTCCTGATCTTTAGGGGGACAGGACAGGGTTGCCTGTTGTCCACTGGTTTGTTTGCCTTGGCGATCAAGCTGATAGCGTGTGCTCTTCGTCAGTCACCACTAATAAGAGGCTTACGTGTCGGGGAGCTCGAGGTGAGGGTAGATGACATGGTCCTGTTTCTGGCAGACATGGGCCCTTCACTTGCTGAATCCCTCTCTGTGTTGCAGACTTTCTCGAAATACTCTAGGTTGTCGGCTAATTGGAGCAAGTCCCAATACCTACCCTTAGACCCCTTGGGTCCTTCCTCGATCATCCCCACTGCTCGGCTCCTCCCTTAAGTACTTGGGTTGCACATATCCAATTCTGTCTCTGAGTTTATTGCTCTTAATGTCTCCCCAATTATTAACATATTTAGAACCAGACTGTCGGCATGGAAGAACCTATCCCTGTCCCTTATTGGTAGAATAAATTTAGGAAAGATGAAACTATTTTGGCTGCTGCTGTTCACCCTCCATAACTCCCCAGTGTGGATCCCTAAACGGATCTTTAAATCCATTGATACATTGCTTGCAGAGTTTTATTGGAATGGGAGAGCACACAGAATTAAAATGTCAGTTCTACAGCTACCATGGGGTGAGGGAGGTTTGGTGGCTCCCAACTTCTATTTTTATTTTTTGGCGGGTCAATTGACCTTCGCTCATAAATGGGTTACTGGGAGGGATTCGGACCCTGCTGTCACCTTAGAGGCTGCTATGGTCGGGTCTTATGAGGCCCTTCGCCATCTGGTGTTACGCGGTAGGAATTCCCCACATAGCCAGACCCCTTCTATGAGATCAGTCCTCAAGACCTGGAGTGGGCTCCACCCTCGGGGCCACGGGCCTATTGTGACCCTCTCCCCCCATACCCCTCTGTGGCGTAACCCTTCCCTCAGACATTTTTATTCTATACTGGAACCAGTGATCTGGTCCTCCAGGAAGATAATCACATTGAATGACATTGTGTGTGATGGTGTCTTGCGATCCTTTGAGGATCTCAAGTCGGCAAAGCATAACATAAGCATAAGGACTATGCCTTAAAGGGATAGCCCACCTTTTGGGAAAAAAAATTATAAATGTACACAAATTGAAAGAAACTATGCATGTATTCTTTTTTTTGCATTGGAGTCCGCAAAGCATTAAAACCATGATTAGTGGGTGGAATGCTTAGGCTCCTGCAGACTGTTCCTCCAGCCCAGAGGCTGTACAGAAGTATGGACCTTTGGTTATGGGGCTGGAGGAAGTAATCAATTAACTATAAGTGTGGTAACTTCACCAAACTTGTTCTTTATTGAGAACTACAAGTCCCTCTGCCGTAATGGCAGACAGAACTTGTAGTCTTCCATTCTCAGATACCTAAGCCACACACAGCCGTGGAGAAAAGAACCCTGTGACGGAGGTAAGTGTGTGGGGACGGGTTGAATTTGAGGGTGGGGGGCTGGGGAATGTCACCATGTTTCACCATATTATGGGTGTAACATGAAATATGGTCTGAAAGGTGAAGTATGCTTTTAAGCTCTCTCCACAGCCATAATAATATTTGCATTAATTAAGCAAAAGTAATTTTATATTAATAACCCAATCCTATTTATACACCCTTTTTTTTAAATGTGCTCCAATACTCCACGGGGTCTCAGTCAACATTCTACAATCATTCAATTTTATCACAGTTTGTAATTTTTTAATACTATTGCGGACCATGACCTCAAGACTGGAGTGCTACATGAGTGACTCTCAAAGAAGCCAGACAGGCTGCCCAGGAGTGTGTTATTAAAGGAATATATATTTTTTTTATGTACTGACTGTGTTCCTCTACAGCTAAAGAGCACAACACACCCATTAGCCCTCGGTTACAGACTCAAGTCATGCAAACAATTTGAGGTACATAACATGCTTTATTTCTTTATTTAGGATGCTCTTTATGTAATTGAGTTTTACCACTAATTAGTGCTGTTATAACACTTGCAAGTCAGCTCACAAATATTACTGTGCAGGTTATCACTCCAAAAGCAGACCTTTACCCCCTATCACTAAAAATCACATAAGCATGCAGCTCTGTATCCTGAGAAGATTACTTCAACAGAGCATTGCTGGGAGATCTCATCTGATCACAAGATCTCAGGAAAGGCATTTTCCTCCCCTGTGATGTGTATGGTCACATGTCCTAGTCACATGTGCCAGAGTTCCAGGAAGTAAATATAGATATATTTTTTTCTGTCCTTGGTAAAAATGGCTTTGTGAGAAGAATGGGGAGGAAAGGAAAAATAAGGTAGGCAAAGAATAAAAAGCCTGTTTGTTGAGAGTCAAGTTGTCATTTAGAAGATACGGGTAACATTCCTCTTTAAAGCAGACCATGCAGTGAAAAGCAAAGTCTGCTATCTATATCAGGGCCCCCTCCCCCATAATAACTAGCTTGAGTCAACAGGCTTTGGGCTTATGTTGATCATCAGCTTGACATCAGTTTAGAGATGCTTCTTCAGAATTTATTGACAGGTGCATCTGGCCTGCTTCAAGAGGATTTTAGTATTCCTATAGACTTTCATGGACTACAAAACCCATTTAAAGCAAACAAAAGCCTGTCAACGCAGGCCCTTAGTGGAAGGCCTCATTCAGACAGATGACTAGCCTGCTGCGGCCCGGATGCAGCAGCACTGTGAGCTATGGCCATATTCAGCTAGATGATTAGCTGTATCCAGTTTGCATGCGGCTAGAGTACACCAGCCCTGGGTGCAAACTGTCTGCATCCAGGGCCAGTCTGAACCCCTTGTTGCATGTAACTGCTTGGTTACATTCAATCAACTGCAGCATCACCCATTGATTTATAAAAGGTACAAATATGGCCACGGCAACTGCTGGCCTCAGCTGTTCGCACATATTGTGCATGGGACTGAAGTTTGTAAAATCTTGAAATCTTGCCACAGGAGAAGCTAATCACCCACCTAAATTAGGTCTTAAAAGAAACAAAACTTGTGAAAAAGTTTGAAAATTGACTTACCTTGCTTCTGACTTCATGATCCTTCTAGGAAGGTCCTGGGGAATGCTGAGTCGCCAAAATCTTGCGAGGAGCAGAGTGCAAGAGTATCTTCTTGCAAAATTTGGGATATGCTCGACTTTCCTGGGAAAGTCTTACCGAAAAGAGTGATGCTTCCTTTATCTAGGTGCAGCGAGAAGTAAAATAACTTTTTATTAACTTTTTCCCTACAGGTGTACAAAAGGTCCACTTTTGCAGTCAAATTTGAGAAAACCCCACTATATGTTTGTTGTGTTCCCATTCACACAACATACCTTAAAATAATAATAAAAAATATGTCTTACCTTTTAAGATGTCTAAAAGTTGTAGATGTAGGACATGTAGGAGACCTTTGTGCAGACTGCAAGCTATTCTGAACAGTTTGAACGAGTGCATGTCTCCATACAAAAAGAGTAGGGGCACATCAAGTTTCCTCTCATTACATAGTGATCTTTAACCCTTTGCTAGGACAGACAGTGTTCAAATCTAGTTAACTTACAATAAAATCTGACAGCACAGTTCAGAAAGGGTTCATTATAGTTAACATTAACTCCACCCTCCTCCTTAAAATTACATAGTGGGCTGTGGAAGGCAGGTAGGGTTTTAAAGAACAACTCTGGAGAAATGATTTATTAACCCCATGCACTGTAAGAGTTAGGTGCTCATTTAGGTCTAGGGAGGAAAGTAACAAAGTTTTACTCTCCTGATCCCTGGAGCCAGCTTGCTGTTAGACCGGTCCTTTCAGCCTCGCTCCTCCTCTGCTGCAGCAGTTTTAGGGTCCGTGAGTCATCACGTTCCATACACAGTGTATAGTTACAGAGTTAGTCAGGTTGAAAAAAGGCACAAGTCTATCGAGTTCAACCTATAGAGATATTTAAAAAAAAGAAAAGCCTAAACAGAACGCTATGCCCACAATGACCCACTGTTGATCCAGGGGAAGGCAAAGAAAACCCTTTAAAGCATGGTTCAATTTGCTCCAACAGGGGGAAAAAAAAAATCCTTCCTGATCCCATAAGGCAATCGGATATTCAATGGATCAACAATCTCTGATGCTTAATACCTATAAGAACTCAATATACAGTAATATTCTGGGCATTTAGGAATACATCCAGATTAAAAAAAAAAAAAATAGGACGTGAGGCCATCGAGGGACATATCACTGCTGCGGAGGGGAAAACTGACAGCCAGCCAGCTCTGAGGATCAGGTGAGTATAACTTTGTTAATTTCCTGCCTAGACCTCCCAGTTAGCAGGAGTTCTTTTTCAAGCAAGTGAAAGGATCTTAAAAAGGAAGCAAACATTTTAAAATATTTTTTTAAGTTATGCTATGTGAATGGGAACATGTAACAAATATAAAGTAGCTATTATCTCAATTTGGCTGCAAAAGTGGAAATACACTTTAAAGCAATCCCACACCATGCCGAACTGGAAATCCCAGCATGCACATGTCAGGCACTACTTTTTGATTGCTAAAAGTGGAACCCAATGTTATATTCTTAGTCAATACAGAAATGCCAAGTCACTGTGCAAAGCGCATATAAAGTTGCTTAGTCAATGTCATAGGTCTATATAAAACAATCTTAAAGGAGAACTATGACATGAGTGATTTCCACTCATCTACTATTTCCCGCCCCCCCTTCCCCCCGTCGCCCCGCTGAAGTAATAGGGCCAGGGAAGAGAGGGGACTATTTTCTCAATTTCGGCCGGCGGAATGATATAACATGTTACAAGGTAAAAAGCCAATGACGGAAGTAACTGTTCATTAAACATACATGTGTTTAAACCTCAAGACTATCTTCTTTCCTCTAGCACAGTGGTTCTCAACTCATGGGTCGCGAGCCCTTCTGCAGTGGGTCGCGAGCCCTTCTGCAGTGGGTCGCGGCGCCGTTCCTGCATGGAGCAGCCCATCTTCAGTAGGGAGACACAGAGGGGGGGATTTTCTGTCAGTACAAGGGAACTCCGTGTTGCGAATCTATCCCCCTATTTCCCGCCCCCCCTTCCCCACAGCTTATACTGGTATACTTTTCCAGCTCAAACAATACAACAAACCACTCAGCTGTTACTGCCAGCTGCATCAAATGTAGTCAGCCTTCCATCATCCATAATGGTTAATAGTTTTCTATAGGATCAATATGGAATTGTGAACTTCCTGCAGATGCTTCCATGAATGTGCATTAGAACTAGTAGCTAGAATTATCTGTTTAAATCACTGGAGATTCTCATTTGAACACTAAACAAACTGAAACCCCTTTATCATAGGTTATAGACATAGGAAGACTGTAAAATTTGATTTACTACTCTGATGATTATGTAAATGTAAATGTTTGCATATGAAAATCATTTGCGCTTTATAATATCAACTTTATAGTACTATATTGACCCCTATAATAACATATTCACAAATAATCATTCATCAATATTTCATTATACTATATTTTAGGCTTTCTCAACCTTTTTAACATGGAGGAGCCTTTAAAAATAACTTTTAGGTTTCAGTGAACTCCTGCCAATAAGTACTATATCTACAGTTTACAGGGAAATTAGCAGGGTGATCTGTAGGAATGATACTTCTTATATTGCTGGTTAGAGGGAAGAGTATTCCTTACAGTGGTGGTCAATGGGAAGAATACTCTTTACATTGGTGGTCAGAGGGAAGAGTACTCTTTACATTAGTGGTCAAAGGGAAGAGTACTCCTTACATTGGTCAGTGGGAAGAATACTCTTTAAATTTGTGGTCAGTTGGAAGAATACAGCTTACATTGGTGGTCAGCGGGAAGAATACTCCTAATATTGGTGGCCAATGTAAAGAATACTCCTTACGTTGGTGGTCAGTGGAAATAATTTTTTTTACAGTGGTGGTCAGTGGGAAGAATACTCCTTAAATTGTTGGTCAGTGGGAAGAATACTCCTTACAAAAGTGGTCAGTAGGAGGGATACACATTGGTGGTCAGCGGGAAGACTGCCCCCTTACAGATAGCTCAAAATGATTATTCGTGTCAGTAATTACATATCTAAGAGGCAGCATTTGCCAATTGCTCAAGTAATCTCTAGCAACCTCTGGAGAAACCCTACGGTTCCATGAAACCCTGGCTAATAAATGCTGTATTAACTAGTTTATATCTGGTCCTCTATGGGGTTTCTATCTCCTAGAGCCTATTTAGAGACAATATTTGAGGAAGTGGTGCTAAACAAAAATTTACAAAACAAAAAGGAGCGAGATGGAAAATGTTCTCGAACAAAAACAAGCAGCTCTTTTAAATAACCCAACATTAAAAATATTGAAATGAGTTTAAATAACATGCCTGGGGATGTACTGTTGGAATTAACTGAATCCAATACAGTGTTTTATTACTGGCACCAGACAGGTATCGTTGAAGGATTATGGCAAGTGCTAACAATTTCACAAAATGTTAAAGTTTACATCTGTGCAATAAAGACAGCCTTTATTTTCAAGAATGTCCACTTAATGTTGCTTCAGTATTAATACAGCCCTTGAAGCTTTCACCCAGATTAACCATACAGGGTTGGACAGCGACTGTAGCATGGTAAGCTTTTTGGTATAAATTGGGCACAAATGGCACATAATAATAAGAGCTGGAAGTGTATACTAGCAGTGGAGGAGAGCAGAAGGAGTCTGTGTTAGACGGATGTCTTTTCAGCAGCCAGCACACAAAGGCACAGAGAGGAAGATGAGGGCAAGAGCAAGCAGGCACACAAAGAAAGGATACAAGTAACAATAAGAAATACCACTCTAAGAGCAGCCTGTGACGGATTAATCTGCATCTGATAACACATACAGATATACATTTTGCATGTATCATGAATGTCAAGGCTCAGTTACAATCCTAGCCCATTATTAGAACCCCTCCTCCTACCTACTGCCTAGAGCCGCAGTGCTGACCTGTCATTTCCCCGACCGGCTTCTGCTTCTCCTTGGATGGGGTGCTAAGATGCAGGCCCTGGAAGGCCGATGTCCTCCTGGTTCACCCAAGATCCACCAATATGGATGATGATGAAGAAGCTATATGGCTTGCAGGATGGGCAGTGCAGAGACACGATCCAGTTGCCTAATTCATTCTTTCAGGCCGATAGTGGTGTTTTCCTTAGAAATAAATAAATATGGTTGAATAGAAGATGCAGAAGGATACGGATTTGATGCACGGACACAGCTCTCACTGGTGTGAAAAAGGATGCAGCAGCTGCTCGCTGGCTCCAGAGATGATCAGAGTGGGTGTTGCTCTGTCCCTTCACGCCCTCTGCGAGGCTGGATGCGTTAGTGTGAACTTAATTTCCCTTTCAGTATCTTGAATAGGATGTCTTGTGGCTAAGCGTGTTGTGCGTATGTGACAGGCAGGCAGGGCTCCGCATTAGAGCAAAAGCCAGAGCGTGATCAGCGCATTCCCGCAGTGCCATGCGCGCCCATGCTCCTCTGTCTCCACCTATGGATGAGTGCTGCTGTGCGCGCACCCCGAACTACGACTCTGGCCTCCCATTATAGCACACCATGGGACTTGTCCTACAGCCTTATTCACTCTATGTGCCATTAGATGCTTTTATGTGCATAAAGGGCCCATTCACACTGCTGCAGGTCCATGAAATTAACGCACTGTACAGCACAATAAACCTCCCATCTGCAATGCACCCGGCTGCACGGCAATACACTACTGCATGCACTACTTTTTTTTTTTATCGCATTTGCCAATTACCACAGTATTGTGGTACCACACATTGCAGTGCAATGGAGCGCTTTGCAGGTGGCAGGTGCATTTGGGGTACCATTCAAATGAATGGCAACACAACGTACCTAACAGCTGTTATTCACAATATGTGTGTTGCACGTTACAGTGTGGTAATTGCACAGAACTATGCGATTAACGAAGTTCACCACTGTAAATGGGCACTTAAAAATATTTTGTAAAGGCATGTTTAACCCCTTCATGACTGAGGCCTTTTTTTCATTTTTTTGCACCCATGTTATATTCCACATTTTCGGCCTGAAGCTTACTTAAAACCCCCAAACATTATATATTTTCTGAAAGCCAAGACCCTATAGAATAAAATGGTGGCAGTTGCAAATGTTTATGTTGCACGATATTAGCGCAACTCCTTATCAAACCCCAAAATGTAGTGCACAAATGTACTTAAATGCCCAAAAACACAATTAAATACCCATTTTTGTAATATAATATAAAATATGAGGTTACAACAAGTAAATAGATACCCAACATGCCCAGGTTAAAAATTGTGTGCGTCCGTGAAACAGCGACAAAATTCAGTACCCCAAAAAGTCCATAGACAACGCTTTAAAAGCCCCCACAGGTCATCATGTGTAGCGCGTTCGTCGTTTTCACACGTAGGCGCACCCGATGTGTGTTTACGTGAAGACGCGGGGGACTTTACATTTTTTTAAATTATTTTTAGATTTATTTTATGTAATGTTAATTTTAAAACCTGTTATTTTTTTTACTTTACTTTAACCACCTCCCGTCCATGGCCGTTTGTGTACATGCCGGACGGGAGTCAGCTAGGAGCGGGAGGGCGTCTTAAGACGTCCTGCCCCTCCCCCTCTCGTGTGCGGCGCTCAGCACACACACGAGAGGGAAAACTGTTAGCATGTAAACAGGCAGCGATGGCTGTTTACATACAAGTGATCGGGCGTCTCTAGAGACGCCCGATCGCTTGCAGGAGCTGCGGGTGTGCGCTCCCCCCGTACCTCCGTCTCGCCGTCACCACGTTGCCTAGGGTTGCCACCTGTACGGGTTTCACCCGTACAGTACGGGTTGGGCATCTTGTGTCCGGTTTTCAGGCCACCTCAGCCCCGGGCACAAGATGTTACAATTTCAGGCAGACAGGGGCAGCCCCGGGGTCCTGGAGAGGAATGCGTGAAGGAGGACCCTCTGCTGTATGGGCACAATCCCGGCAGAGCGTGCGGCTACAGGTACGTAAAACAAAACAAGAGGGGCGCCTTTTTCTAGTGCAGATCAGTTTTATTCAACAATTAAAAATAGGATGGATAAGTAAATAAGTACTCACAAAAGTGGGGATTCACAAGCATTTAGAACAGTGCAGACACTGAACCAGAATAATAACAGTAGCAGTCTGTCAGATACGTCCTATGGTGTACGTTTAATAAACCGTGATAAAACTAGCTTTATCACGAGTTAACTTTACTCAGCAGATCTCTTTGTTTTTCTCGGCTGCACAGAGGCTGTTTAATAACCTGCGAAAAGAAAACTTATCACACGAAACAGCTGTGAATTCTGAGATAAGTGGTCATGGTGATCAGTAGAGAAAGCAATGTGGGGAATGTATTCTGAGCTGCACAATGACATCCTTTGTGATAATCTACAATCCTCCTGACAGGATCATAGTTTACTCTGCCAAACCACCCAATAACAATATTAAAAAGCACCTCTATAGCAAAGTGCAACAGTTATTTCTCTTAAAATGATGAAAATTGCTAATAAGCAGGATTTACATGTTCCGATTTGTTCAGCATGTACTAGTACAAAAACATGAACCAAACTACCAGAGGCGGCCACAATGCGAGGCAGTGATGGGGTTAAACATTCTAAAGGGGCACTCTGATGGAGCCAAGCAATGTAAGTGGGCACTCTGACACATGCAGGAAATTAGAATGTTTGGCGTCCCTGAAAAAAAGCCTGCTGTCCCGAGATAGGTGCATCAGCACTGTGTGTGTGCAAACACACTAGCAGCAGGTATTAATGCATTATAAACGACAGACCATGGAGGCGAAATGGTCTTACAGACTGTTATGTGTGGAGTGCAATGTTCACTGCATCTGTCTGTAAAACATGCTCCCTCCTTCAAACTTAATTTGGTGGGCCTGTTTCTGAGGAAGACTGCGCCTTCAACAACAAGCCCTAAGGTCACATGACCTTACTGAACTTTACCTCACACTACACAGATAGAGTGAGGGGACTTGAAACTGCCACTGTCACTCTCATGAGGGAAGGGTGGCATTAAGACAGACTTCCCTCCTTTTCCCTCTCAAGGCTGTGACACACTGCAGGTGAAGCGAAAAAATCGCAACCTTCCACTTTGCACCGCAGCTTGTCTACACTGTAGTTTGTCCGGGCACAGCGCATATTACAAGCGATTGGGCGTCTCTACAGACGTCTGAACGCTTGTATGTAAACAGCCATCGCTGGCTGTTTACATTCAAAGCCGATTTCCCGTTTGTGCGCGCTGCATAGCGGCGGGCACGAGCGGGGCAGGCTAGGACGTTTAGAAACGCCCACCCGCATTCCGTCCGCTGTCCGGCCCTTTAATTACAACGGCTGGACAGCAGGTGGTTAATTATTTAATTCATAAATATTCTTTGTTGATTATGAAATATATTTCTATTATTTTAAATTAATTATTATTAATGTACACACATATATATATAATATATAATCGCCTGCAGTGTGTCACGGGCTTCAATCAGCATTCAGCCTACCTGGGCAGCCAACCATTGCTACTGGCATAAATGTCCCAAAATGTCAGAAATCCAGAAGAGGAGCATCTGAGCTTTATTTTAACTTCCTGAAGGTTCCTAAAGGAACTAGGTCTATGACAAGTTCCTGTATCTTTGCTCAGTGCTTCTCGAGAAAAAGCCCTTTATCACCAGGTCTGACAGGGTGCTAAATCAAGGGTACTTTTCACAATACTTATCCAGTGATAAAGCTGTTCTCTACTTTTCTCCCTTTATTAAACAGGTACATTCCCATTACTTTCTGTGTACTTATCACCAGGATGAGAAGAGGTGAGATATTTCAGCTCCTACCTGACTTATCACGGGTTATTAAACACCATTTTCTAGACTTTTCACTTTGCTAAGGTGAGAAAAGCCTTCTCACTGCTTATCACTCTCTTTCACAGTTTATTAAACGTACACCTATGTGCAGATCAGTATATAGGAGTGTCGATGCGTTTCCAGGGCACGCCCCCTTCATCAGGACATAGACCCTGTCCCATCACCACTCTGGTTAAAAAGGGAAACAAAGCCCCTGATTGGATGCGGCTCGATGGAGTAAATGGCAGGTGACCGAATAGGTAGTGGGCGGGCTGTATTTAGCCTCATTAGAATCGGGTCTTTTGATTGACCAGTTACCTCGGTCTCCCAGCCAATCGGAGCTGCGGAAAACCGAGTGAAGTATTTACACTGTCTCTGTCCCTGTCAGTGTATCGCCGAATAGGTAGACAGGACTATAACGATCTCTACTATCGAAGATACGACAAGAAATGAGTGGGAGGAGACTGGAGACTATAGCTCTTACCATAATGACATATGTTTATAAAAAACAATCATAATAATAATAATAAAACCTATGTATATAAAATAGAAGCATATATGTGTATAATTGTATAGAGCATTCATAAAATATCATGAGCAAACAGGAAGCTCTAATATAGATATAGAAAGCCATATGAAATATTTAAAACCCCATATATACATGTTAAAATTCCATATTAAAAATAACATGTTAAGAGGGGTTATATGAAATATACAAAAAAATATAAAAATTATGTATAATGTTTAAAAACAAGATATACGGGTTAAAACCAAGACATCTCATGGAAACAATACATTGCTGAATGAAAGGTCGCTATACAGGTATCACTGAGTGATAAAGAATGGACAGTGGATCATGGGATACTAAACTTGGGAAAATTGGTCAAATAATTGGGGAAGGGTAATTAATATATTTTTTCCTATGCCACAAGAACGGACAAGCACCGCAGCTATGGACATTACATTTGTAGCACCCTGTTTGTCCAAACAGACCTTTACCTAAGTTGGTCCTTTTAGTAGTTTTTAGCCTACTGGGGGCTATTAGGCTACGGAGGTGCTTGGGTTTCTTGTATATGACGTTAGGGCGATACGGAAGAGATTGTTTCAGCATGGGATCTTCCTTGAGTATTCGCCAATGATTTGAGTATTTTTGAAATCCGGAAGGCCCCATCATTGTACTGTGTGCAAAAACTAATCTTAAAAGAATTACCATCATGTCATTCTTTTTTGGAAACGGGGACCAAGTGTTTTCTATAAGCTTCATCGATCACCTTGGTATTATAACCCTTATCTAGGAATTTCTTGATTAGTGTTGCCCCCAAAGCCTCATAGTCTGAGTTAGATGTACACGTTTGCCTCAGTCCGCCAAACTGTCCATCCGGGACATTTTTGATCCACCTGGGATGGTGGTTACTCTTGGCGTGGAGATAGGAATTACCCGAAGTGGGTTTAAAATGCGTCTTGGAAGTGACCATGCCTATCTCATCTACCCCTAACTAAAAACACAAGATTATGTTTATCAATAACAAAGTGAAATCTAGTTTTAAGGGATTGCCCTTATAATAGTCTAAAAAAGATTAAAATTACTCGTCGTTCCGTCCCAAATGATAATAATATCGTCAATATATCTAGTGAATAAAACCAATTTCAATCCAAATGGATTATGGGACCAGATGTGAAATTGTTCCCAATATCCCATGAATAAATTAGCATAACAAGGTGCAAAACTGGCTCCCATAGCGGTACCTTTAAGTTGGATATAAAAAGTATCTAAAAACATAAAATAATTATGAGTTAAGACAAATTCGATGGCTTTGATGATAAAAGTGGCCTGTTCAGAGTTGAAATCTCCTGATTGGGCCATAAAGTGTTGTACCGCTTGAAGACCAAATTGGTGTTCAATGGACGTGTATAGCGAGGCCACGTCCAATGATGATGCCCAATGGTAGCCTTCTTTCCATTGATAATTTTTTAAAATTTCTAAAATATGTCCAGAATCTATGACATAAGAGGGAAGTTCGGCTACAAGTGGCTGTAAAAAATGATCTATATAGCTGGCAAGATTTGAAGTCAGACTGTCCATGCCTGCTATAATAGGTCGGCCCGGAGGTTTGATGGGATCCTTATGAATTTTAGGGATATAATAAAAATAGGGAATACAAGGATGTTTTGCTAATAGAAAATTATATTCTGGTTTTGTCAAAATTCCTTTGGACAATGCATATTTTAGTAATTCCTCCAAAAGGTTTTTGTATGCCTTTTAGAATATTGTATGTGGACTTATCAGACAGTAGTCTAATTGCTTCTTTAATATAGTCCTCTTTATTAAGAATGACTAGACCCCCTCCCTTGTCTGCCTGTTTAATGACTAGATCCATATTGTTACTGAGTTTTTTAATAGCCACTTTTTCCTTTAGACTTAGGTTGGTTATTCCCCTTATTTTGCTAGAACAGAGCTTTTTAAAATCTGTATGGACTAGCTGATAAAACGTGGGAAGAAAATTACCTTTAGAATGGTGAGGGTAAAAAAATCGACTGAGGTCTAAAATTGGTGTGTCTGATATTAGGGTCTATTTTGGAGATCCATTCAGGTGTAGATTCCTGGCCATCCCATAGCTCTTCTAGGTCAATGAGGGCCTGTTCATCAGGGTCAGGATCTGACCCAATGAGGGAAGCCCCTCTATTGGTGGAACATTGATCGTCTTAGAATTTTTAATGATAAAATGACGATGGAGGGTAAGCTTACGTATAAACCTATGAAGGTCTAAAAAAATGGGAAATTCGTTAGGTGGAGAGTTGGGAGCAAAGCTAAGACCTTTAAGGAGAACGGATTTTTCTATCTCATCTAAAGGGTGAGAGGACAAATTGAAGATTTTGATGGTATCATAGTTTGGGGCGATAGTGGCTAGGGACTTCTTTTCCCTTTTTTGCTTAACCTCTCGTCCAGCTCTACAGCCTCTTTTTCTCTTAGGTTTGGTGACCATTTCTTTTTCCTTACTTTGGGTGTATGCACCAATGACAAAAAAGATTCGGCTTCTTTGAGAACAATCCCTTCACTACGACCTTGTTGTTTGGGTCTGGTCCCTACTCTATTCCATTCTGATAGTGTTTCTTGTTCGTCCACTGCCGAAGCCCAAGAGTTGTCACCATGTGTAGGAATATTGGACAGAGGCCTAAAGGCCACTGGAGAAGTGGTACCATTGTTCTTAGGGTGCAGACCTAGGGGATCTGGAGAATGCGGGCCTGGTGTGGAAGACCCCCGATAGACGGCAGTACTCTTAAGAGGAGTATTTATGAGACTTGTCCTCCTATTGGGGTTGGTGTGGGGTCTGGGATGTGGCTGTGTCAGAGAATGAGAATGAACTGGTGGTCTGTGATGTGCACTAGGGGCTTCGGAAGATGATGGTCTAGGGCGTGTACTGAGACATTCATCCGTGCAGAAAATTGATGTGTGTGAGGATGTTCATAATGATGTTGGTGTTTGTATGGTGGTCTATGTAGTTTGGCTGTTTGCCAGTTACTTCTATGGGGAGGGGACCTCATAGGTTGGGAATGGATCATTCCTCTGGATCGAGGGTAACGCTGCAACCGATAGTGTTTGATGGCCTATGGTGTTTGATGGCCTCCCCTATGGGCTGTTGTTTATGTTGTTTATTGGATGCGGGACAGGTCTTGGGACTCGTATTTCTCTTCCAAGAGAAAATATTACCATCCTGAAAGTCATCCTGATCTCTCTCAAATTTACCCAGTTTTTTATCAAGCAGGGTTTTTTTTCGAATTTGAGGATCTTATTATGAATAGATATATCCCATTTCGAGAAACTAGGGTGATTGCGATACTCATTTAGTTGTTCTGTGAGTGTGACAATTTTGGGTCTAGTATTCTCTAGAAGTCTTTCCCTCTGTTTGACTATCAAATATATCCACTCACTAGAACAATTCAGGGCTTGTTCATCCCATATTTCTCTGAGATCCGGATCCAGAAAGCTACATTGTTTGGTGATGCGGAGTCCCCTAGGGATCAATTTAACCTTAAGATAGTGTTTTAAGTGTTTCCGCATCCCATCAATGGAGCATTTCTTTTTCCAGTGTATTTTTCAGACTATAGAATGCTTTAATCATAGGTTTAGTGAAATCATTTTTAAAAGTGGTAAGAGATGGTATACTTGGTTTATTAGCTTTAGATAAGTCCTTAATAATAAATTCCTTAAATAGATTGGTTCTTCTGTTATGACGATCCTCTATGGAGGTAGTCATAATCAAATCGATGAGATATCTTGTGTTGAAAGATGGGTTAGGTTTGCCACCCGTCCGGTTTTGACCCGTACAGTCCGGTTTTGGTGTGTTGTGTACGGGACCGAGAGTCACACAGCCCAACCGAGAGTCGCATAGCCCACCCAAGTGTCACTGTCACACAGCCCACCCGAGAGTCGCCCAGCCCACACAAACAAAAGCTGGTGCACTTACATATAAATCCAGGAACTGGAGAGTCACACAGTCCACCCGAGAGTCGCACAGCCCACACAAACTACCAGGCCACCTGAGGGCATTACTCTCTCCTTTATATTCTCCCCTAAAAAAAATTGCCACGCGTGGCGCTAGAGATGAAGAAAAAGGTGGCAACCCTGGTGAGGGGCGAAGAAAGATAGTGAGTGTGTGTAATTCTTAGGCTGATTTTAGCTCTTGCTTTGAGAACCTGTAAAGAATAAGGTGACCAGATTCCCTTGAAAGAACCTTATTCTTTGCAGGTTCTTACAGCAATAGCTAAAATCAGCCTAAGAATTACACAGAACAGAACAATATTCAGCGCTCTGCTATGGAAGCTATTGGGAATGTATATGATGGGTGAGCTGTATGGTATGCTGCCCTAAAAAAACAGGAGGAGAATGCATGTAAACAATAGAACAATAAGAACACAATAACCTTGATGGTGTATATTCTAAAGACTACCTGTCTCTATGTCAAAAAAGGGGAAAAAAGGTGGTGCACTTACATATAAATCCAGGAACTGGACGAAGGGCAGCCTTAATGGAGGATCGGGTTGACCAGTATGTATTGCTCCACGATGCTGGTGTATGAAGTATATGGCCAGAAAGTGCCCGCCAGATGTGGATAGTGCAGGGTGCAAGGCAGAGGAGGGTTGAAGAGCAAGGACTCGGTCTGTGTTCCTGCCGTGTGCGCGATCAGATGGATCTTAGTGGCAGCACAGTGGTGTAGTGGTTAGCACTTCTGCCTTGCAACACTGGGGGACCTCGTTTCACATCCCGGCCAGGACACTATGGGGTCTATTCACAAAGCTGCCGAAGGATCTGGCCGTAGCTTTGGCCGATCCTTCGGCTAGCTTCGGACGCTTACGGGATTAACCTGGAAACCGGCATTTATTTACAAAGTATTCGTTTGTAATGGTTAATTGTGACCGTTAATAATATGCCGTCCATGGCAGTAAATGATGGATGGCAGTAAATGATGGATGGAATATTATTAACGGTCACAATTAACGATTTAAACTAAATACTTTGTAAATAAATCCCGGTTTCCGCGATAATATTGGTCTGTGCGCAAGCGTAGATGCTGCAGTCGGCAAACTTGTAATTCCCTGAAGTAGTGTAAAAATGAGTTCCCGGGCCCGGCCTGTGGGAACTTCCAGGTTTAAAGATGGCCACCGCTGCCCTCGGCGGTGGCCATCTTAGTGACATTCATGTGAGGCAGCACGTGCGGATGAGCAGAGCGGCGATTTGCGGGGTGGCAGCAGCCTGTAAAAAGTGCATGGCCTGTTACAGGCACTTCCTGCTAACGGGCGGCGGCCATCTTGGTGACGACACTGTGGCAGGCCTGTGCGGAGGAGCACATAGTTTGGAGAGTGGCAACATCACCGATCAGAGAGGATAAGCTGGCAACCAATAAAAGGTACCAGGAGCCTCTCACGGGGCCCCCTTGTGGCCGAGAGCCTGAATGGTCAGTCCGCCCCTGGTAAGGACTGTATTCCACTACATAACTTGGTGTCATCTGCAAACACAGAAATAGTACTTTTAATCCCCAACTCTATGTAATTTATAAAAAGATTAAACAGGAAGGGGCCCGACACTGAACCTTGGGGGACACCACTAACAACCTCACACCATTCAGAGTATTCTGACTCCGATTGTTGTGATAGCGATATATCCCTTGTTGAGACCTCTAAGCCTGGCCTGTATAAGCAGATACAATCACTGTGGACAATCCTTGTCAGATAGCTGAACTCACCAATACCGTGTTCGTCCACAAAGGTTGCTTTATTCTGAACGTGAAGATAACAGGATAACAGCAGATGGATGGTTACAGTATTATGCGGTAAAAAAATTATGCCTTTCCTAGCGTACTATGCAGAGTACATGTCACCTGATTACATGTGGCTGTTAGCTGTTGCCATGACACGGGAAAACTGACAACAAGACGAAGGGTGGGGCTTACATACAGAGCAACTGTCATCGATCTCAGGGACATCAGGGAAATTGGCGAACAAGCCAGTCATTAGAGAGTCTCTAAAAATGAAATACAATGGCTTTGAAATTACACAACTCAATTCTTTGAGGACACGTGGGTGTAAGCCGTCTGGTCCAGGTGTTTCGTTCACCTTCATTTTGTCTAACTGTTTCTGGACCATATCAATAGTCAGCCATTGTGGTTCACTAGAGGCTATGGCACTGCTATCCCTATTATGGACTTGAGTAACATCCTGTTCCTTGGTGTGCACAGAGCTGAAGAAAGTATTTAATAGATTTGCCTTCTCTTTGTCCCCAGTTACCAACTCTGAGTTATCTTTTAAGGGGCCCACATGCTCAGACCTGAATTTTTTACTATTAATATATTTAAATAATTTTTTGGGGTTAATCTTGCACTCTTTTGCAACCTGTCATTAGTTTTGAATCTTTGCAAGCTTTATTTCCTTTTTACATATTTTATTATATTCTTTGTAGCTTTAAAATGACGACAGTGTTCCTTAATTTTTATATTTTTTAAACGCCCTTTTCTTATTGTTTATGGCTTTTTTTAACATTGGATGTCAGCCACATGGGTTTTACTTTTAGACTTTTAAACGTATTGCTTACTGGAATATATTTTGCCGTATGGTTGCGAACAATTGTTTTGAAACATTCACATTTTTGTTCAGTATTTTTTGATGAAAATATTCCCTCCCAGTTTAAGTCTTCAAGAGCAGCCCTCAGCATGGGAAAATTTGTTCTCCTGAAGTTAAGTGTTTTTATTTTTCCAGTATGTGGATGTTGTTTACAACTTAAGTTAAATGAAATCATATTATGGTCACTGCTACACAGATGTTCTTTTATATGAATATTTGTAATAAGCTCTGTATTGGTTGAGATTATCAGATCCAGCAGAGCATTATTTCTAGTTGGGGCTTCTACAAACTGTACCATAAAATTGTCATGTAATAAGTTTATCAATGTCCGCCCTTTTACTGTTCCAGCAGTGCCATTATGCCAGTGAATGTCAGGATAGTTAAAATCTCCCATTAATACTACTGTTCCCCACCCTTGCAACCCTTTCTATTTGTTTAAGGATCTGAGTCTTTATCTCTTCAGTAACGCTGGGGGGCCTGTAACAAACTCCAACAATTACCTTTGCGTTATGCATACCAGTATACAACTCCACCCATAACGCCTCAGCCCCATCACACTCACCATCAACAAAGTCCTCTTTCACACTTACTTTGAGATCACTTCTCACATAGAGACAAACCCCGCCACCTTTTCGTTTTACCCTGTCTCTACGAAAGAGAGTATAGCTAGGAATATTAACAGCCCAATCATGTGAAGAACCAAGCCAAGATTCAGCAATACCAATTATGCCATAGTTCTCCTCATGCACCAAAGCTTCCAATTCTCCCATTTTGCTGTGCAGACTTCTGGCATTGGCGAACAAACAATCCAAGCCATTTTTAAATTTTTCACTTGTATAGCTGTAGTACAATCAGTACTATCATCTCCAATGTTTGTGTGCAACATGGGAATTTCCTTATCCAGTTTGATTTCCCTCCCCCCATCTTCCCCTGTTCCACATTCCATTATAGACTGACCCCTGTTTGACATATCTGAACCATTATATTCCATCTTTCACTCCCCCCTAATCCTAGTTTAAATACTCCTCCAACCCTCCCATGAACCTCTCCCCTAGCACAGCAGCCCCCCTTCCATTTAGATGCAGACCATCTTTAGCATATAGGTTGTATTCCAGTGAAAAGTGGGCCCAGTGCTCTAGAAACCCAAAGCCTTCCCTCCTACACCAGGTCTTCAGCCAAGCATTTAATTCTCTAAGCTCCCGCTGTCTGTCCTGAGTTGCGCATGGCGCAGCCAATATTCCAGAGAATATGACCTTGAAGGTCCTTCCCTTCAGCAAACCATCCGGTTGAGGCGATCCGGGCGACAAAGTATTCTATCAGTTCTCTAAATTATAGAATCCCCTATTACCACAACCTGTCTAGGCCTTCCTGCATAACCCTCACCACCCGGACTAGATGTGCTGCTCTCCCGGCTGTTAGGGGTAACAGTGACATCTAGGGCTGCCAATTCTGAGTCTGCCACCCGCACATCTTCACCCAACTTAGCAAATTTGTTTGGGCTGGCCTTCCTCTTCTGTGAGCCTCTGCCACTCCCTCTAGCTACAGTAACCCAGCTTCCTACCTGATCATTCTCACTTACCCTTCTATCTTCCACAGTGGCAGACCTAAGGAACAAAGGGCCCTGGTGCAAAAAATAATTTTTGGGCCCCCCCCCCCAAAAAAACCCCCACAAACACAGCGCTCTCCTCCTGCAGCGCTCAGCTGGCTGTCACTTTCTCTCTTTCCCGCTGGGACTCAGAGCAGCGCCTAGCGGGGAGGAAAGAAAGCAGGGATGCGCCAATGTATCGGCAGAAAAATGGCATTTAGCCAAAAGTACCATTTTCGGCCGATATGTCGGTGCATCCCTAATATTTACAGCAATGCAGAATGGCACAGGCTATAGAGGACTACACATCCCAGCAATACTTTATATAACAATATCATTTCAGTGCCTCTTTGTTCCGCGGCTTCCTCCTCATAGCGGCTGGCGGGCCCCATACAGATTGTCTCCTCATGGTGCTTCTCCCCCTTCCCTATGAGTCTGAGCTCTGCTGTACAGGGTATTGGATAATCCCAGATGGGGGTATGTGATTGGGAAAAGGGGGGGGCAGAGATACAACACATTATTTGCTACAAGGTTGTGCTAATAACCATTTTGCAACATTGAAACTAACAAAAATAATGTAAAAAAAAATAGAAATGTTACATCCCCCGGGCCAGAGAACTCTCCCAGCGTCAGGACTGTCACTTTCCAGGGACCGCTTGCGCTGTCCCCGACTGTCACTCCTCGCAGGTGGGACCAAGTCGCGGGGGAAGTTTAAACCCCTTCTGGTTCTTCTGGAGTGCGCAGGCCTCGTGACCAGCCAACTTTCCAGGGACCGCTTGCGCTGTCCCCGACTGTCACTCCTCGCAGGGCTCAGGAGGGCACGCCGCCAGGAATAATGGAGGTGGGACCAAGTCGCGGGGAAGTCTAAACCCTTCTGGTTCTTCTGTAGTGCGCAGGCCCCGTGACCGGCCAAGTCCCCGCGCTAAATGACACGGACATCGGTAAGAGCAGGAGAGGGTGCCAACATTTGCTGCGAACCAGCACCAGGAACGTCTGGGACGGGATTCGATGATTCTTGTAGTTCTTCAGCATTTGGTGGCCAACATGCCCGTCCAACATCTGGACAAGCTGTGATTGGCGGAGCGTTGCCATGGCAACAGAACGCTGACCCGGATCGGGATCATCGCTGTACGATCCGGGTCAGCTATGTCACCATATCGGACCGTCGCAGGGCGGCCCCTCCCCCTTCCTGGTGGCCGGCGGGCCCCCCCATCTCTGCGCCGGGAGTGTTGGATAAACGGATGATCAGACACTCCCGGCTCAGAGATGGGGGGCCCGCTGGATACCGATCTGGTGCTGGGCCCCCCAAGGCCAAGGCCCCGGTGCCGGCTGCACCGGTGGTAGTTTCGCCACTGACCCTCCACATCAACCCCATTAACTGCCTGCTCAATGATCAGCAGACTCCTCTCAAGGTTGTCAAGTCTCCTCAGTGTTGCATTCCGCTCTTCCAGATCGCTAATGTGAGCTTCCAGATCTCTAATATGAGCTTCCAGATCTCTAATGTAAGCTTCCAGGAGTGCAATCTGCTCACATCTGTCACAGCGGTATTCACCCTGGAGCTGTGGCTCCATTTGTGCATACATGTGGCACAGTGTGCACGGAACAAACCCTTCAACCAAGCTAACAAACATGATCCCAGTTGCAATGTTTATATAATTGATAGGAAAATAAAGATATTACTTACAGTTTAAACTTCAATTCTTTACGCACCAATCTTTTAACGCCACATAGCTCACAGACACTTTGTTCACAGACACTTTGTTCCCAGTGGTTGACGGAAACCGGGATACAACAAAGACTTAA
>NW_017308069.1:0-9651 GCF_000935625.1 Nanorana parkeri
GCTTCCAGGCACTTTGTTCTCCAAGCCCTGTTGTGAGCCCAGGCCCGCAAGGCGTATTGTGAGCCCAGGGTTCAGGCCCGCAAGGCGTATTGCGCCCAGCAGCCGCATGTTCGGCCGACTCGCCGGCGATGTCCTCACGCCGTCTTCCGCCCACCAAGGGCCCAGCAGAGGCCACAGGCTGTCCCGTGCGGCGCCCCGCCCTGAGAAACCACCGCGGGGTCAGGCACCCGAGTACCCAAATGGCGAGTCTGCCCCTAAGTGGCAATGATCAGCATCAGATAGACCGCAGGCACTACTGGTGACTATTCCTTTTTCCAGCCTTATTTTTGGGGAGAGCTTCCAGTTTAGGAAGATGGCAGGCACAACTGACGGCTATTGCTTTGCAGGTAGAGATGAGACTTGGCTTGGTACAAACCCAGTTTGCCTGAGTTTGCCAAAGCCTGCTCAAGACTTGGCCAGGGGGAGAGGGGCAGTCACAATCAGTGGTGGCAGTTGCAGCGAAGGCATTCCCTTTGTGACAAGGGGAGGGGAATGCAGCATTCAGCAACTGAATGGGCCAGGAGGAAGAGGGGACATTTACAGTTTTGAGCAGCCTTGGGCAAACTCAGGCAAACTGGGTTCGCTTGGGCAAACTGGGGCCCAGAGTCATTACTATTTGCCAGCTTTTTATTTTTTTAGGGGACAGCTTACAGAGTTCAGTAATGCTGGTAATACACTAAGGCCTTTTTCACAAAGGGGGTGAGGGGGCAGTAAAACTGCATAGTTTACATTCAGTTTTACTGCCCCCGAGCCACCTGCTGCAATGTCAGCACTGAAACCGCATAGTGCTGTTCACATTGCCACGGTGCTTTGCATCATGTCGTGGCAAAGAAACAATAGCATGTCACATTTGATAGGCGGTGTCGCTTGTCAAACGCGACAATTGAAATATATTACAGCGTGCTGCAACTGTGTGGGTACACAGTTGCGGTGCAGAACGTCAAAAGAAAATCCCATTTGGATTAAAAACCTGACAGTATCATCTCCTGATCGAGGGGCAGCTGGATCCACCACTTTGCAGTTTATTGTATTCTACAGCTGCTGCTCCACAAGCTCCTTAATACCCTGACAGTGCTTGCATTGGATGCAGTGCTGTTCAGCCGAGAATTTTCGGTTCAGCTCCTTGTTGTGGAAATTTTACTAGGATGTGGTTTTAGTGTATTGTAATATTTTGTCATTAGTCTCTGTGTCTTGGTTTAAATAGACACTGGGGGGTTAAACCATTGGAGTAGATATCTTATGCGCGGCGGAGCAGTGTCTTCTTGGCGAATGTATGGACGCCGACTGGGGCCCCCCGTGCAATGCATGGATTTATTGGCTTGCGTGGATACATTTGTTTGGAATGCAGTATATGAAAGGAACGTGCGTTTATTGTCCCTAGTGAGTCTGATCAACCCACTGGAGCTAATGACGTTGCCTGAAAATAAGCGCGAATGAGAATCATAGTAACATTATGTGGCATTGATCACTGAGCAATGCTGGATAAAGTACACTCCGGTGGTCATAGATTATTCTACTACATGTGATTATTCTACTAATGTGTTTTGTAGACTGGCTATGTATTGAGGAAGTGCTTGTTAACATCACTTCCTGGTTTGCTTGTTTTTTAAATCGTTTGCTGGTTGTTGACATCACTTTCTGTCTTGCCCCATTTCCTGTCTCGCTGTTTGAGACACCCCTTCCTGTCTGACATCACTTCCTGTTGGGCAGGTATAAAACAATAAACATACCTGTACTCAGGTCTCTAAGCATGGGATTATCAAGCAAGCAGCATCTGGCTCCTGACTCTACATGACTCTGAAAGGGATACTTCCAGTCCTTGCACAAAAGAGCGTAGTACAACGGGGGAAATTCTTTGCGTTTGGCGCAGCTTAATGCGACATGGATTTGTGCGTTGAACCAAGTGAATTTCCATAACATCCTCGATAAAAGTCTATTGGAAACAATTACCTTTTGTTGAGGTGTCAGGGTGTCAACAGGAGCCCCTCTGCCTTGAATTTCTGCCCGTTTATCAGGAATCAGTTAAAATTCACTTTCTGTATGCTTAACTCTTTAACATTACGAACATAACAAATAAACTAACTGCCTCCAGGTCCCCTCAAGCAGCATTTGATTTGTCATATGTCTTACCAGCTTCTGCCACTCATTAGAAATGACTAATCAGAAGTTCATAAAAAAAATAAAAAATAATGTGTAAGAAGTGCCTCTGTGCTATCAATGAACTATCCCTGGATTCATAGAAATAGGGAGTCTCTTTACAAAGCAAACAAAATACAGATCCATTGTAGGAAATACCTGCCAATAGACAAGCCCAAAACAAAAAGATAAATGCCCTAGGATCAATGTACTAAAGATTTTCCTTCCTGAAGAAATGTCTAAATCCCCTCTACACGAAGTATATGTCCTCATACAGAAATATCAATAGCATGGAACTTGCCAAGAACCACAGGTGGTCCAGGAGGACATCCACTTATCCCACAAGAGGAACTGCACTCGAACTGCCACAGCAAAACGGATTTCTTCTCGGGTGCTTCGCTCTCTGGGTCCGTGGTGAAGCTGAGAGTCTTCTCGTCCAAAAGCAGCAGGAACCGGCTCCAGCGCTCCCTGCGTGGCCCTGAGTGGGATTGGCAAATATGGGGTGGGGAAGGCAGGGCAGCCATCAGAAATTTTGGGGCCCCTTACACGGCTTTAGGCCGCCCCCCCATCACCACACTGAGCCAGTCACACTGTTATTATACATGTATATAGCTCTGACATATACCGCAGTGCTGAACACTGAGACAGTCACATCAGTCTCTGTACAGAGGAGCTTGCACTCTAATGCACAATGGCACTAGCAGTAGTACATCCCAGCAATACATTTATATACCAATGCAGAAGAGTATATGAATTTGGCTCAGGGCTCAGCGACCCGATGGACTCTGGGATTAGTGGCCCGATAGACGCAGGGCTTAGCGACCCGCTGGACGCAGGGCTTAGCGACCCGCTGGACGGAGGGCTTAGTGACCCGCTGGACGCAGGGCTTAGTGACCCGCTGGACGCAGGGCTTAGTGACCCGCTGGACGCAGGGCTTAGTGACCCGCTGGACGCAGGGCTTAGTGACCCGCTGGACGCAGGGCTTAGTGACCCGCTGGACTCACCTGACCTCACCTGTGTTATTGTATTTCTTACCCAACGCGCCGGTTTGGGTACCTGCGAGTTTTTTCCGAGGGGTGACTGGCATGTTCCGGGACTTTGTGTGGGGCTCACGGGTGTCGAGACTTTGGATGCCAATCCTGCAGGCACCTTGGACGGGTGAAGGACTGGCACTGCCTGATATGAGGAAATACTATCTGGCTGGACAAATGGTGGTTGTGCACAGGTGGCTGGTGGAGGAGCACAGTGACTCTTTGGTGGTGCTGGAGGCGGCGAGCTTGGGCTCCTATGAGGCCTTGTCGTCCCTGGTATATAGGGGATGCGGGTCCCCGTATGACCTCACACACTCCATGCGGGCTACATTGAAGGCATGGCAGCAGGTCTCAGGTGTGCTTGAGGGAGGAGAGCTGCTGCACACTCCTCTGTGGAGGAACCCAAATCTGGAGCACTTCCACACTATACCGTACTGTCATGTCTGGGCCAGGAGGGGCAATAAAAAGTTGGAGGACATACTCACTGATGGGCGTCTTGCGGTTTTCACAGACTTGCGTATTAAATTTAAACTAACGGGATCCTTTCTTTTCAGATAAATGCAGCTCTCCCATGCCTTCCAAGCACAGTTTGCACCCACATCGGGGAGCTTTGGTGCCTCCTCATTGGAGTGCATGCTGAGAACCGAGGGGCTTCGTAAGCCCTTAACGGTCTACAGTACACTATTTCCTGCCAGATCCAGCTGTGGGGCACAGTGGCGTAGAGAGGTGCAGGACTTAGATGAGGAGGAATGGAGAGAGGCCTGGGACTATCCTTTCACACATTTGATTTCGGCTAGAGATAGACTAATACAGTATAAATTACTGCACATGGTGTACTACACTCCCGCGAGACTGGCCCGGATATATAGTAAAAGAAAAGGTGGAAAGAAGCGCTGCAACCCTGGGATTTGCTGGAACGGTATAGATACAACCTTTTAAAAGAAAATAAAAAACTGAAAACTCACTGTTTTTTTAAGAGGGGATAAAATCTTACAGTTGAGTAGAACGCTCAGGAGTAACTCTGACCAGTCCTTGTGGGTATAGAGCACGGGTTTCAGACGGACGAGCTGGAGTCTTCACGGTAAAGCTCTGAAAGCAGTATGTCGGCTTAGAGTGCTGGGCAGCATCTGTGGCTGGTTGGTGTGGGTGTGGGGAACGGACTACATGATTCTGGGTCAATCTATTGTTGTTCGATCTCCCACTGGGTGTCGTCCTTTTGCCTTAATAAAATGAAGGAGTTCGGGTCAGCTCGGCCCTTTTTTCTACTGACTCCAGCTTGAAGCAGCATCGTGTCTGACTCTCTCTGGTGCTAAAGAAGTACTTCATCCCTTATACAGAAAGAGCTGAATGCAGCGTACTTTTAGCAGCAACCCAATTGTTTGTGCTGGGCGCATTTTAATACCGAACGTGTACCATTTAGTGCACCGGAGATTTCTGCGCAAAGTCCAACCAAAATATCCATAATAGGGCGGGAGAAGCAGCGGTTTAAAAGTGACAGGTGGGCGTGGTTGCCGATCCTAAAGAGATGTGATTGGTCAATTTATTCAGTGCTTGTGACTAGAAGCCGCTGATGTGGGGAAAGTCTCCTCTGTGTGTGTTTTACATATGGTTTGAGATCGTAGGTGGAGGCTTGGTCTGTTGGATGAGAAGGAGGCGCTCTAAAAGATCATGGACAGATGTACTGTTACTATGAGCGATGGGGTGACTGGATATTGTTTTCTCCATACACAGTTATTATTTGGAAGATGTGTATTTAGATATAGGCTTCCATTAGAATACAATGGAATCACATATAGGGGAAGGTCTATTTGGAACAGTGGGCCCAGAAGGGGAAGAAGGGGGGTGGGGGGGCTCTTGTGAAGGCAGTATGGTGTATGTATTTTGCGTTTAGAGGATGGTTGGTATCTCCAAATCTTCATTTAGTCCCATAGGTGTTGGGGTATTCAGTTGTATATCCAATACGTTTCTCTATGGCATAGGCGTTTGTAGCGCTCTGAGGGTGTTAGGTGAATGGGTATATGTTCTATGGCGAACACTTGGAGGGCGTGGATGTTTTTATGGTGTTTAGCAGTGAAGTGCCGTGGCACACTGTGTTCAGTGTCGCCGATGTTCTCCAATGCGTTTCCGTAACGCTCGTATGGTGCGTCCAACGTACATCAACCTACAAGGGCATTTTAGTCCATATACAACGTGATTGTGTGTACATGTGATGAACTGTCTTATACTGTAAATATTGTTGCTATGATCCCTAAATGATGATTGGCCATGGTGGATTAATTGACAGGTGAGACATTTTGGCTTTTTACACCGGAATGTCCCTACTCTGTCAAACAGGACATTTTTTTGTGTTGTTTTCTGTTTTTTTTTAAGCAATTTGCTTGGTGCAATAAGGTTCTTGATGCTTTTGTTCTTCTTGAAATTTATAAATGGTCTATTTGACAGGGAGGGTCCTAACTTTGGATCTTTGAGTAGGATGTGCCAATTTTTGTGTATGACTTTTTCAATGGCTTTATAGCTATTATTGTAAGTAGTGATGAATCACACTTGGTTGTTAGTTGAGGATTGTCTGCGGTCACTGGATTCAGTACTGTTCGTTTGTAGATAGGTTGAGAAGGCATTTGTAATCAAATCATTAGGGTACTTTTTTCTCTTGAAATTTTCTGGTGAGAAGTGAACTGGAGGAGCAGTAGTCAGTTTTGTCGGTGCAATTTCTGCTGAGTCGGCAAAACTGACTTTTAAGAATATTATTCTTCCAGCGGGGGTGGTGACAGCTGTGGTAGTGGAGGTAGGAGTTGCCTCCTGTGGTTTTTGGTAATGATTTGGTTATTTTTTGTAGTCAATTCGAGATCTAGAAAAACGAGTTCGGTGGTGCTGGTGACGTGAGTGAAGGAAAGGCCTAATTGGTTATTGTTGCAATGTTGTACGAATTCAACTACTTTTTCTGGTGCGCCTTCCCAGATGATGACTATGTCATCTATGTACCGCCCGAAGAAAACTAGGTGTTTGGCATATGGATTGTTTTCCCATATATGGTGGTCCTCCCAGTACCCCATGGTAAGATTTGCGTAGCTGGGTGCATAATTAGCACCCATGGCCGGGACGGGACATTGATTTGTAAATAAAAATTTTCTAGAAAAGAGAAATAATTATGTTGTAATGTGAACTCTGTGCACTCCATGATGAATTTTGCTTGATTATGGTTGATGGCGGATTTGGAAAGATAGAATAGGAGGGCCTTTAGGCCTACTGTGTGTGGAATGGATGTGTATAGAGAGCACACATCTTATGACACCCAACAGTATGTGTCATTCCATGCGTAATTGGATAGAATTTGGATGAGGTGACCTGAGTCTTTGATATAGGATGGTAAGGTTATAGGTTGAAGAAATTGATCAATGTAAATGGACAATCCGCTGGTAAGGCTGTTGGTACTGGCTATTATTGGGCGCCCCGGTGGGTTTTCAATGTTCTTATGTATTTTGGGTAGATGGTAGAAATAGGGCGTGCTGGGATATTTGGGGTGTAAAAACGATCTTTCTTTTTTTGTAATGTCACTATTGTAGGCTTGTTCGATAATGACATTGAGTTCCTCAGTGTATAGGATCAGTGGGTCTTGTGGAAGGGGTTTGTAAGTGTTTTCGTCCGAGAGTAGCCTTAGAGCTTCTTTGGTATAGTCAGATCTATTTTGGATCACTGTTCCGCCCCCTTTGTCAGCTTGTTTGATCACGATATTGTTATTATTGCCCAATTCTTTTAGGGCTTTTTGTTCAATTGTGGAAAGGTTAGGGTTTTTTCTGGCTTTGGAGCATACCTCCAATAGGTCAGAGTATACTAGATGGTAAAAAGTATCAACAAAGGGGCCCTTGGAGTGAACAGGATAGAAGTTAGATTTGGGTTTAAGGGAGGTGTGGATTATCCCGGGGTTGGCGATGGACTCGATATTATACTCATAGGCGGGGCATGTATCTGCCAGTTCGTACAGTATGTTTAGAATGTCGCCATCGAGATTTTCAATGATGTTGAGAGCAGTCTCGTCTAATTGTGCAGGGGCATTTTTTGTGGTAGTGGTGTCTGGTGCTGTCTAGTAGTGCCGTTGTAAGGTCAAAGAGCGAACCAAGGTCAAAGAGCGACCAAGCCTCCACCTACGATCTCAAACCATATGTAAACACACACAGAGGAGACTTTCCCCACATCAGCGGCTTCTAGTCACAAGCGCTGAATAAATTGACCAATCACATCTCTTTAGGATCGGAAACCACGCCCACCTGTCACTTTTAAACCGCTGCTTCTCCCGCCCGCACTAGCAAACCACTTCGGGCTTGATAAAGGTCTTGTACCTCGAAACGCGTAGCCAATCCTCCACCCTACGGACCGCAGTGTCCGTCAGCATTGAGCCCACTGTCAAGACCATCAGCACGATCGCTCATTCAAAAGATACCGCTATACAGCGGCACTCCTGCTCCCGTTCAGCCGACGAGTGGCAGCCTGGCCAGCTGCGCTCTCATTGCAACTGACGGCGAGCCTCACGGCAAACGTCATAGTTCACCTTGCCTAACGGACCCTCCAGCCACATCAACCACAGACGAACAACAATAGATTGACCCAGAATCATGTAGTCCGTTCCCCACACCCACACCAACCAGCCACAGATGCTGCCCAGCACTCTAAGCCGACATACTGCTTTCAGAGCTTTACCGTGAAGACTCCAGCTCGTCCGTCTGAAACCCGTGCTCTATACCCACAAGGACTGGTCAGAGTTACTCCTGAGCGTTCTACTCAACTGTAATATTTTATCCCCTTACTCCTGAGCGTTCTACTCAACTGTAAGATTTTATCCCCTCTTCCAAAACAGTGAGTTTTCAGTTTTTTTTATTTTCTTTTTAAAGGTTGTATCTATACCGTTCCAGCAAATCCCAGGGTTGCAGCGCTTCTTTCCACCTTTTCTTTCACATGTCTACAGGGCTCCTCCCCCTGAATAAGAAGCTTGCTCACCCTATAATATTTCAAGCCTTGCATTGGCATACTATTGTTCCGTAATTGTTTTATAGTTTTAATTTTAATTTTGTTTTAATATTAAATTTTGTTTTAAACATATCTATCCACCCATCACATTCCATACCAGTTGTGCGCTCGCCTTTTTTTGTGTTTTTATCCGGATTTATAGTACAAGCTCAGCAACGTGTTGATGTACCTTTTTCTCCTGCGGGATTTAGTCATGTGTTTTGGGATTGCCCGGTTATTAAAACCTTCTGGGTAGAGATCATGTACTTCATATCCGGGCTCCTGATGCAGGACATATAGCCGAAGATGGGACTCTTCTTACTGGGTCTCACGGAACGTATTACGACTACTCATGCCACTAGCACGCTGTTGGGGATTTTACTGGTCTATGCTAGGAAATTGATAGTGTTGCACTGGAAAAAGCTGGCTCTGCCTACCTTGGATAATTGGAGGGGATTAGTAGAATCTGTTATCCCAATGTATAAAGCTACGTATATCCATAGAGCTTGCCCTCAAAAGTTCCATAAAGTCTGGGGACCCTGGTTGGATGCATTTTCTGCGGTACTAGCTAGTGACTAGCAAGACTTGTTTACATCCTCACTTGAGTGTCTGAGTAGGCGGGGAATTGCACATTGAGATAATTTGCATGACTTGATTCATGGGGGACACCAGGGATCCTGGAGGACTCCGCTGGCGGGGGTTCCATCTTCACTGGTGCCCTTACTGAGAGGCCATACTACCCACGTCTTGGTGCTTTCATTCAGCAGGGTCCTGACTTAGACCTATAAAACAAAAAAAAAACATCCTGGAAATATATAGTGTTTTCTATTGTTTTAACCATATATTCCATATCTTAGACACTGATTCTTTGCTATGTTCTTCTGCGTTGTAGTTTCGGAATCTTAGTGTGGACAGTTTTTTCAGGTGAAGAGCCTTACCCAGGTAAGTCTGTGTAGATTTTTTTTTTTTTTCCTTGAAATGCATTTGCTATGTCCCCACACCGAGCTGCTTACAGTACTTCTGCCACCCGCAGCCGCCCATGAGACCCTCCGGAAGCCTAGTGACACAACCCACCTGAGACCCCCCCCCCTGCACAGCCATCCTCCATAAAGGAACACAATGAACATATGGAGGGGTTTTCCTAAATTTTATTGCAGAAGTGGAAATGCACTTTAAACCTTTGTGGCTTAATTCTAGTCTTAATAAGCAAATAAACTAAAAAAACAACCTTTAAAACTTTTAAAACAGAAGGGTCAGCTTTTGATCACAAATAATGAATCTGAACGAATCTGAATTTCCGATAACCAAAATTTTGGATGCATTTGAATTTCTTTTTCGAGAAGGAACTTTTTTATTGTTAAACATCAACTTTAAAAAAAAAAAAAAGTGTGAGGTTCCTCCAAAAGACCCTTTAGGTCTGGTAGAAAAAGGGGGACCCCAGCGC
>NW_017308069.1:10144-14730 GCF_000935625.1 Nanorana parkeri
AAAAAAAAATAGCCAAGCACTGGCCTGGCAGGAAAGGTGAGAACGAGTGAGTGCCCCTCCCTGCGCCATACCAGACCACATGCCCTCGACAGGGGGAGGGTGCTTTGCTGGGGGGACCCCTGGAAAAGCCCCTTGTCCCCATGACCCTGACCCAGATGCTGCCCCCCCTTCTGAATAAGGTATAGTTGTTACCCCCTACTCATTCACTAAAGGGTTAAATAAAAAGTAAACAGACCAGACTTTTGAAAGATTCCTTTAATTGAACAAAAAACAAAGAGACAGTTTTTGACCATTCCTTTTATTTAAAAAAAGAAACCCCCCAAAAAGGATAAAATCGATGTATTCTAGGGTCAATCATGTCATCTAACGAGGGCCACTGGGAAAAAAAAAGAACCCGATGACCAGTCCGTATCCGACGAACACTCACTAAAAAAAATTACAGCTCCGGCCCGAATGTACACAAATGGGTGGGGCAAGTTGCAACATCACAGGGCTTGTTCCTTCGGCAGCTGAGTGAATAACCCACTTTGTTTTTCTAATATGACAGCTCAGAATGTCAACAAATAGGCGGAACAAGCCCCGTGATGTAACGACTCGCTCCGTCCATTTGTTCACATTCAGGCGCTGTCATGTTGCGGCAAGTCCCTATAGGCAGGGCCGGACTGGCCATAGGGAAAACCAGGCACTTGCCCGGTTGGCCGCGCCAAACACAATAAACCTAATTGTGTTCGGGCCGGTCCACTATGCCCGATGGCCGGCTCTGTGTGTGTATATCTGAGTAGAGCCGGCACTGCACACAGTAGACACTAGAGGGCGCTGGTGGGGGAGGGCGGATAAACACCTCACCCAGCTCTCTCTACTCTGTGCTCTCTCCGGAGCTTGCTGGTGCTGTTCCTGCACTGTCCGGGCCGAGATATTTCCATATGAATGGACCTCGGCCATTTCCATAACATGCCGTGGCCCATTCATATGTAAATATCGCATGTAGCGTTTTTCCATGTTCACACTGAACTGGAATGCAGGCAATGCTTTGCCACACCCCTGATTGCATTTCTGGGCCCCCCGCGTGGCTTTGGTGCCTTTGACTTCAATGCACCACCATGCCCCCTCCCACCCCAGAACGAAGGGGGGAGTTTAGTGTGCGTTCCTGCAGCTACCGCTCTGGAGTGCACCACAATTGGTGTTAACTGGCCCTAAAACATTCATTCCCTGCACTGTGGTACCCTGTGAGACAACAGTAACATGAAGTAAATGTGCAGATATACATGATGACATGAGATAATCTTTGTCACAACTGCAGTGGATATATAATTATAAGAAATTATAATATAATAAAAAAATTGGCCAGTAAATGGGAATTCTGGGGGCACTGCCTGATCTGTACCACAGGCAATAGAGTACAGTAAAAGTGCAGGCAGGGCACTGGACAAAGCTCTAGGGACAAAATGTAAGTGAAATAGTTTGATACATGTAATTATAGCAGATTACATTGTATTGTGTGTATTCTGTGTAAATGTCATGTTTTCACTTTTGAATTTCCCGCCGGCCCTGCCCTCCACTGTGACACCTGAAAACGAAACTAAGCCGAATGCCGGCATCAGCCAGGCGCACACAGCAGAGGACACCGCGGGCTCGCAGGGACAAGGTAAGTGAGACTTTTGCGCAATCCCTAGTGTGGCTCTTGGTACTGAAAATTAACCATATAATATAATAAAAAAATTGGCCAGTAAATGGGAATTCTGGGGGCACTGCCTGATCTGTACCACAGGCAATAGAGTACAGTAAAAGTGCAGGCAGGGCACTGGACAAAGCTCTAGGGACAAAATGTAAGTGAAATAGTTTGATACATGTAATTATAGCAGATTACATTGTATTGTGTGTATTCTGTGTAAATGTCATGTTTTCACTTTTGAATTTCCCGCCGGCCCTGCCCTCCACTGTGACACCTGAAAACGAAACTAAGCCGAATGCCGGCATCAGCCAGGCGCACACAGCAGAGGACACCGCGGGCTCGCAGGGACAAGGTAAGTGAGACTTTTGCGCAATCCCTAGTGTGGCTCTTGGTACTGAAAATTAACCCCGAGCCACACTCGGGATTACCGCCAGGGAGGTTAATACCACAAGCAAAAGTTGGAAAAAGTCTTATCGATTCCTGCTTGTACCACATGTTGCTGGGATAACCTGCAAGACCCCACTACATTTTGTTATCCCTGCATTGTAATGTGACCCATGTTTTTTTGCAACCTGAGGACTATAGAAACTCAACTAGCTTTTCTAACTGAAAAAATAACAGTAAAGTAAGTGTGTATAACAAATTAATCCAAAAATCAATAATCAATAAACACTGATTGATTTTCAATAAATGGTGTAACATCAGTATTTGTATCTTCTTTTTTTTCTGGGAAATCCACACATTTATTTTACCTAAGAATGATGATTGTCTGAGGGGGTTATTCACAGATGGCAGCCGAGTAACTAACCTAGCTAAAGTGAGCCAAAGCCGTTCGGCTATTCACTTCAGCCCTGTACGGCTGGCTTTGGCTCCCATCGGTTCAGCCAAATATGCTTGGCATGTTCGACTGAACCGAACCGAAGTGAAGAACACGTTCGACTTGCTGACGTTCGTCCCTATTCTCATAGGCGCTGAACGGCAGTGAGTGAATAGCCAAATGTCACTGAGCGGCATTCAGCTTGGTAATTCTGCTTGCTACCTCGAAAGTAACGAGCAGAATAAGAAAAATGTAAACAATAAAAAACAAAAACGGTGTGGGGTCCCCCTCCTGATCCATACCAGACCCTTTAGGTCCGGTAGGAATGTTAGGAGAGGCCCCAAGTTAAAAGGTTAAAAAAAGTGCGTAGGCTTCCCCCAAAAGTCATACCAGGCCCTTTAGGTCTGGTAGGAATTTTAAGGGGGAACTCCATCCCCAAATATTTTGGGGAAAAAACATGGGGTCCCCCAAAAACTTCTCAACCAGACCCTTAATCCAAGCACAGGGCTGGCAGGGAAAGAAAGAAAAGCCCCTATAAGTAAAGGGACCAACAGCAGCAAGTAAACTGCTGGAGGTTCGGCTCAGATGTTGGATCGGCTGAGTCGAACGTGTTCTTCACTCCGGCTCAGCCGAACATGCTGAGTATGTTCGGCTGAACCAAAGGGAGCCAAAGAAAGCCGATGTACAGCTGAAATCAGCCGTACAGGGCTGAAGCGAATAGCCGAACGGCGTTCGGTTCACTTCAGCTCGGTTATTCACTCAGTGTCGTGAGATCAGGGGTGCCCTCTTACCTGGGGTCCTGGGGGCACGGCACAGATTGTAAGGTCCTTCTGGGTGTGACCTGGTGTCCGGCAGCGGCGTGTTGCACGTTACGCTGCTGTGGCCTATTAGTCACCTCGGGTGTTGATCATTGCCAGGGAGAGCCTTGTGAGCACACCTTCTCTCCTAGCCATCCCATTGCTTCCTAGAGACCTGTGGCTTCCTTGTTGCAGGGAAAGGGGGCATCGCTAGCTCCTGCTGGGTTTAAATTCCAGCCAGAGCCAAGACTTGTTGCCGAGTTATTCTGCCATACCCAAAGCAGCTAAGAATTTCCTGTTTCCTGCCTTCCTTCCCCGCTATTTGGATCTCCTGGTTATCGACTCCTGGCTTGTCTCCCCGTTTATGATACTCGCTGCCTGCCTCGACCCAGACTGTATTTTGACAACGCATTTTGGATCATCCTATCTTGTACCTCAGCCTGTACTCTCCTTCTGGCATTGTTCCCTGCTATTCATTTCCACTCCAGCAAACAGGGGACCTTCTCTTCCTTCCTAACACTCGGCTGCCTTTGGCAGCTGAGTGAATAACCCCCTTAGACCATCATCTATGGTAAAATAAAATCTGTGGATTTCACGGATATTGGCAGACCGTTCTCCTCGCTTCGGCTGTGACTTTGGCCTACCCGAGTTGAAGCATATGTATTCTGCTCGGCTGCTGGAAGGGCTTTTGTGAATAGCGCGTACAGCAGCCCTTTAGTTCGGCTGAACTGAAGGGCTCCAGTGGCCGAAGTGGGTCGCAGGATTAGCCAAAGCTACGAATATATCCTTCAGCTCTATAGTAAATAACCCTCTAAGTCTTTAGTTTGTTTACAATCACATGTAGCATTTTTTACACAATAAGCTAAAAACCCTTCTAAATTGATTGCTTTTTGTCTTCAGTTGTAATCAGAGGCGTAACTAGAAACCCCAGGGCCCAGGTGCAAGAAACACCCCCCCCCCATAAAAACATGATTTTGATACTTTTCATTTAAGAAAAAAAAAAGGTATGTTTTTTTGTTGTTTTTGTTTTTTCAGGGCTAATTCACACCAGCTCCAGTGTGTTCTGGCCGATTTAGTGCTGGAACACACTGGTTTGCAACCCGCCCAGCTCACTGCGTTCTGGGGTGGGGGGGCGTGGTGGTGCATTAAAGTCAATGGCACCGCGGTGTGATCGCCTGCACCGGAACGCATGGCAAATCAATGCCTGCGTTCCGTTGCGGTCAGAAAAAATAGTGCATGCAAATGGAGTTCCCTGACTGGCCACCCCACCCCCCCCCCCCCCCACTACAGCGTCTTCCCC
>NW_017308069.1:14806-18162 GCF_000935625.1 Nanorana parkeri
TGACTGGAGGGATGGGGGGGGGGGGCATGAGGAAGCTTTCGGGCCCCCCCCAACAGGCGGAACGCCAGGGCCCGGTCGCAATTGCGACCGTTGTGACCCTAGTAGTTCCGCCAGTGGTTGTAATGCCTCTAGTTTCCACTTCTGTGGTTCTGTCACATAGCCTTTGAACATTGTGTCTGAGATAGGAAATGTCAACGCTTATTACTCTAATTACAGTTTTAGATAAAATAATTGTCAATACTCAAAACACACCCCACTAGTAAATAACATTCTTGAATATACTGCATTTAAACCAACAAATAAGAACCAAAAAAACCCCCAAAAACGGGCAAATAATGAATAGAAAAAAATGTATAGTGTTTCCCAGGCAACTGCTAATAATGGTGTGGCTAGATGAGAAAGACGGATGCAGACTTATAGTTTTGTTTTGGCTAGTGTTAAAACACAGTTTGAGGACTATCAATAAATAAAAATAGCTTTCTGTTTAGTAGAACTGTATATACGTTTGTAGCACTCACCCCCTAAGGAGCCACTGGAATAACCTGGGTCATCACTCGTTGTCTAGGGGATTTGGTCTTCAGCTGCCTCATTAGCATTTAACCACCCTCTTCGAGTGCCCACAAAGCTGATATCCAGTTCAGTAATGCAATGCTGAATAACTTTTATTAACATCTTTATACTGGGGATATCTTCGGTGATCCCGCACATCCCCGGTGACCCTGCACATCTTCGGTAACCCCGCACAATCTCTGGTGACACCGCACATGAGAGTGACACCGCACATGCCCGGTGACACCGCACAGAGGAACCTGGATGTGCTGTGTCACTGGGGATGTGCGGGGTCACTGGGGATGTGCAGAGAGTACATGTGTGGTGACACCAAACAATTTCCATGGACTCTGCATATCCCCGGTGACACTGCACAGTGGGGGGATCTATCGAAACCGGAGCAGGCGAAAACTGGAGCAGCTGTGCATGGCAGCCAATCAGCTTCTCTCTCTCATTTTCAAATCTTAACGGAACAAACTGAAGAGAGAAACTGATTGGTTTCCATCGGCAACTGCTCCAGATTCTGTTTGCTCCAATTTTGATCAATTTCCCCCAATGTCTTTTTATCTGCTATAGCAGTCATATATGTAAATGAGAAGAATGGTGGGGGGAGGGGGTAACCTGGACTTGGGGCAGCAGAGTGTAGATGTGACCCAGGATAAAGGGGAGATCTGAGAGAGACACAGGAGATCACTTGTCCTGTTCTATAGACTTCTCTCTGTGTCCTAACACACAGAGACACACAGAACTATGACTCATCCTGCTGTCTCTCCATAGAGCAGAGAGGGGAGGAGGGGAAAACAGCTGATTGCAGATTAGAGATAAGAAACCCGACCCTGTGAGAGATACGGATTGAAGATATTGTGGAGGGAATTTTGTACTTCTAGGCCTCTGGCCAATAAAAGAATCTATAAAATAAAGTATGAAATACAGCTCTGTGACTCCATATATGGTACATTAAGCTCTTTTTAATGTCTTCCAATTTATTTTGATGCTGCTTTAAAGAGGGCTTGAAATGCTATTACCAATTTTATTCTGAATTCTTCACATTTTAATATTGATAATCTGTCTCAGAACTTGTCCCCCCCCCTCTCTCATTCTCCTTCTCTCCCTTTTTTTTTCTCTCTTAGTCTGTCTCTATTCTGTTCTTTCCTTTTTCCTTCCAATCCGATCTAGATAATTTACTTATTGCATTATGTGATATTATATTTTGTCTTCCTGTCTTTACCTTATATTGAATTATCAAATTGTTGTGCATGATAGTGTTGCATACTAGTATCTATATAGTTATGTTTTATAATTTTAGTATTGTCCTATTCGGATTCTGTATTCTAAAAATTGTCAATAAAAATAATAAAAAAAAAAAAAGCTAAATGTTTTCCAGGAATGTAATAAAATAGTTTAATGTGAAAAAACTTTTGGTATGTTTTTTATCAAATGACCCCAAATCTTCAGAATATGCTGGCATAGATAGAGTCGTGTGGTATTGGAAGTTTGGGGGAAATTTCTTAATCCCCTATGTTATAGCAATAAAGTTGTCTAAAAAAAAAGTTAAAAAAAAAAAAAATTACAGCATTAAAAAAATAAAGAAGGTAAAAAAATTATTCACAAATAATAATTAAAAAAAATAACACAAAACATGTTTTAAAGTCCCCCGCCCCAGCCACATACAAACATGCGTCGGGTGCGCCTATGTACGAAAATCAAGAGGTTAATACAAAGCCTGTATTAATGAATAGAAAGCCTGCCGTGATTGACACAGCGGGGATCGTGGACAAGTTAAGATACTTTATTCCCGATTGTGGCTCGGGGTTACTGCTTATGGTACTGAAAATTAACCCCGAGCCACACTCTGGAGTACCGCCATGGATGTTTAGTGGGTGCATTTAAAAATTATTTTGTTGCTATTCTCAGAGTCCGATGTGTTGCTGTGCCCAGTGTGTTGCTATGCCCAGAGCCCAGTGCGTTGCTATGACCAGTGCATTGCTATGCCTGGTGCATTGCTATGCCCAGAGCCCAATGCGTTGCTTTGCCTCGTGTGCTTCTATGCTCAGAGTCCAGTGCATTGCTATGCCCAGTACGTTGCTATGCCCAGTGCGTTGCTGTGCCCAGAGCCCAGTGCGTTGCTTTGCCCAGAGCCCAGTGCGTTGCTATGCCTAGAGCCCAGTGCGTTGCTATGCCCAGAGCCCAGTGCGTTGCTATGCCCAGTGCGTTGCTATGCTCAGAGCCCAGTGCGTTGCTATGCCCAGTGCGTTGCTATGCCCAGAGCCCAGTGTGTTACTATGCCCAGTGCGTTGCTATGCCTGGAGCCCAGTGCGTTGCTATGCCCAGTGCGTTGCTATGCCTAGAGTGTTGCTATGCCCAGAGCCCAGTGCGTTGCTATGCCCAGTGCGTTGCTAAGCCCAGTGCATTGCTATGCCCAGAGCCCAGTGCGTTGATGTGCCCATTGCGTTGCTATGGCCAAAGTCCAATTCATATACAGTTCTGCATTGCTGTTATACATACATATATATTGCTGGGATTTGTAGTCCCCCTCCAGCTGGAGAGAGTGCCCAGAGTCATTGGTGCCATTGTGCATTACAGTGTAAGCTCCTCTGGTTCAGAGAACACCTGGGAGGTTGGGGGGCCAATGAGATCTGCTCCCCCCCCTTCGCTCTCTCCTGGCTGTCTCTCTCGCTCTCTCCTGGCTGCCTCTCTCGCTCTCTCCTGGCTGTCTCCTCTCTCCTGGCTGTCTCCTCTCTCCTGGCTGTCTCCTCTCTCCTGGCTGTCTCCTCTCTCCTGCCTGTCTCCTCTCTCTCCTCTCTCTC
>NW_017308069.1:18707-53873 GCF_000935625.1 Nanorana parkeri
CTCTCTCCTGGCTGTTTCTCTCTCCTGGCTGTTTCTCTCTCCTGGCTCTCTCCTCTCTCATGGCTGTCTCCTCTCTCCCTCTCCTGGCTGTCTCTCTCGCCCTCTCCTGGCTGTCTCACTCGCTCTCTCTCCTGGCTGTCTCTCTCGCCCTCTCCTGGCTGTCTCACTCGCTCTCTCTCCTAGGCTGTCTCCTCTCTCCTGGCTGTCTCCTCTCTCCTGGCTGGCTCTCTCGCGCTCTCTCCTGGCTGGCTCTCTTGCGCTCTCTCCTGGCTGGCTCTCTCGCGCTCTCTCCTGGCTGTCTCCTCTCTCCTGGCTGTCTCCTCTCTCCTGGCTGGCTCTCTCGCTCTCTCTCCTGGCTGTCTCCTCTCTCGCTCTCTCTCCTGGCTGTCTCCTCTCTCGCGCTCTCTCCTGGCTGTCTCCTCTCTCGCGCTCTCTCCTGGCTGTCTCCTCTCTCTCTCCTCTCCTGGCTGTCTCCTCTCTCTCGCTCTCTCCTGGCTGTCTCCTCTCTCTCTCTCGCTCTCTCCTGGCTGTCTCCTCTCTCTCTCTCGCTCTCTCCTGGCTGTCTCTCTTCGCTCTTGCCTGTATATTCTGCAAAAAACAATACATAAATTCCTGCACAGCACTGGAGTGTTGGGGTTCCGCTTTAAGAAAAGGTGGGACCCTAATCAGCTCACCTGCCTGGTGAAAGGGGACCAGGGCTGGATCTAGCAAAAAGCTGAGGGGGGGTGTTTTGACCTGTGTAGGCTGGTAAATACATGCAATGGCCCTGGGCCCCTCCGCTGGACATTCGCCTCGCTCTACCATCACTTATCACAGTTCAATTCAAAGTTTTTCATGATGGGTGTAAGTGGGGCCTCACATTTGATTTTTGCCTAAGGCCTCACAAAGTCTCTGATGTGCCTGTTTTTGTAGAGGAAGGATTCAATCTTTTTGAAGTTGTTATTGAAGGTGGTGATAAATCTTACGTTGGTTTGGTCTGTTGGTTGCGCGTCTTCTTTTTTTGTGTGGTGGATAGTTCGGTGAACAGGTCACGGGATGCAGTGATGAGTTCTTTGGTTAGGTGTGAGCTCTGGGAAAGGTAGTCTGCGTTTTTGGTGCAGTTCTTTTTAAGTCTGCTGAACTGTCCTTTTGGAACATTGTTTTTCCAGCGGGGGTGGTGGCAGCTATTATAGTGGAAGTAAGAGTTGCTGGTTTGAAGTGTGTTTTGGTGATGTTCTGGTGATGATTTGACCCTTCTCATGTGTTAATTTGAGGTCCAGTAAAACTAAACTGGTGACGTATATGACCTGAGTGAAGGTAAGGTTTGAGTTGTTGCTGTTGCAATGTGTTGCGAATTTAGAGAACGTTCCAGATGATGATTATGTTATCTATATACCTCCCATAGTATATCAGATGTTCAGCGAAGGGGTTGTTCTCTCATATGTGAAATTGTTCCCAGTGGCCCATGGTGAGGTTGGCGTAACTGGGAGCGTAGTTGGCTCCCATTGCGGTCCCTTTGATCTGCAGGATGGAATTTGTTAAGGAAGGAGAGGTAGTTGTGTTCAAGCGTAGCGTGTACTGTTCATGATGAACCGGGCTTGTTTGTGGTTGAGATCGGGTGTTCAGTAATACTGTAAGGCTTGGAGGCCTATGTGATGTGGGATGGATGTGTATAGAGAACATACGTCGAGGGAAACCCAGTGGTAGGTTGGTTCCCAGGTGTATTGGCGTAGTACTTCTATGAGTTGGCCTGAGTCTCTTAGGTAGGAGGGTAGTGATGTGATTATGGGTTGCAGGAAATGGTCAATGTACTGGGAGAGCCCACTGGTTAAGCTATCTATGCTGGAGATAATTGGGCGGCCCGGGGGCTTGGTTTAATTTTTGTGGATTTTGGGTAGATGGTAGAATAAGGGTGTTTTTGGTTGGGTGGGGCATAGTGCTGACATTTCTTTTTTGGTTAGGACGCCCTCTTCAAAGGCCAGTTTAGTCAGAGCTTTGAGCTCAGAATGGTATTCAGATAATGTGTCATGTGAAAGTGGTTGGTAAGTGGAGGTGTCGGAAAGAAGGCGGAGTGCTTCGTCAAAGTATTCTTCCCGTTTTTGGATGATGATTCCTCCGCCCTTGTCAGCCTGTCGAAGTATGATTTATTTGTTGTTGGTGAGTTGTTTGAGGGCCTTTTGTTCAGGGGTGCTCAAGTTATGGTGGTTTTTGCCTTTTGTTTTGGCTTTCTTGGAGTCACAGAGTTTGATGAACTCGGAGTAAGTGGCTTGGTAGAATGTTTCGATGTGGGGACCCTTTGATTTGTGCTGGTAAATCTTGGAGGGGGGGTTGAACGGGGTGTGGAGGATGGTGGGGTTATAAAAATCTTCTAGTAGAAGATCCATCGGAGCAGACGGGTCAGCTAACTCTGTGAGAATTGCCCTTAACTCTTCCTCTAGTTCTTAAAGGAGAACTATAGGGTTAAGGCTTTCCCCCCTGGTTCTCCTTAGGGTAACGGGAGGACACAAACTAGCGACCTTGAAGGTGCCCATACACTGTGCGATTATCGCGGGAAATCCCGCGATCGTACGATAATCGCAAAGTGTATGGAAGGCGTGCAACCGTTTTTACTGTACGGTTACACGTCTTTTGTCTAAGGAGCATGTTCGAAAACCAGCCGAAAATCTTACGATTTTCGGCTGGTTTGTGGCATGCTCAGGAGACAAATGACGAACGGGCCGGTGTGCGCAATGTCCGTTCAGCATTGCGGTTATCGGATGATCGCAAGTAAGATCTGCCTGTCCAAGATGGGCAGATCGTAAGTTTTTTTTTAATTGCTTTGCAACCATTGCAAGATGGTTGCGATGGTTGTAAAGTGTATGGCCACATAGACTGTTTTTTTTTCTTTCAGGACAGAACAGCATGAGTGGTAATATCCTGCGATCTTCCTCTTTTATCCACTCCAATACTCCCATTCGTCAACCGAAAGAGTCTGCAGCTCCCCAGTGTATTCTGCAAAAAATTTAGATGATCATCGTGTATTATAGTAAAAAAGTGCTTTATTAGAAAAAATGTAATTCACTCAAGATTCCTCAAGGAAAATAGTTTAAAACTAAGTGAATCTTAATGTTTTGGGAGTGATATGAAAACAGGATTTGAAGATTGTTTTGTCACTTGAACGTACACCTTTTTTTTGCATTGGATATTTTTTAATTCATATATATAAGTATAGGTGATTGAGCCGCAGTGCATGCACCATATTCTAAGGGTTAATACCTTTTAGCACAGGCATAGGGAAGCAAAGTTGATAATCTATTTTGTAGTGATGGAGAAATGTCAATGTTAAGAATATGTGATTTGGAGTCATTAATTTTGAAATAGAATGTCTAAACCAAACTGTTGGATAATTGAGCGAACCTCCATCGGGGAAGAAGCTGGGTTTGTGATCATGAAGATCACGTCATCTGCAAATAGTTGAATGCTATGATGTCTATGGGAGATTTGAAAACCAGTAATAGAAGAGTTAGATCTGATGGTTTCTGCAAAGGGTTCCATTAGGAGGTTAAATATTAAGGGAGATAGAGGACACTCTGGTTGTGTACAGTTGGATATTGAAAAGGTTGAGGAAAAAAATCCCAGAGGTGAGTACTTGTGCTGTGGGACAGGAGTATAGTGCCATAATAGCATCATAGATTGGGCCAGCGAATCCAAATTTGTGAAGCACGCGTTCCATATATAGCGCCTGTAGATTCTATCGAACGCCTTCTTAGCATCTAATCTTAGCAGTACGTAAGGGATATTAAATTTATTGGCCCAATGAATGAGGTTGACAACTCTTCATGTAGCATTGGATGCCTGTCTGCCCAACAGGAATCCCGATCCCGATTGGTCTGGGTGGATTAAGGATGGTAACAAGGTACTCAATCTGGAGGCCAAAATCTTGGCATACAATTTGATGTCCATGTTTAGTAGGGATATTGGACGAAAGTTAGAGGGAGAGGTAGGTGCTTTTACTGGTTTTGGAATTGTAATAATGGTGGCTTTCAACATTTCAGATGTTGGTGGCCTTCCTCAATATCAACAGTAAATTGTCACGGAAGGAAAGACCCTGCCCATGACGACTCGCTAACCGGAGCGGGTTCCTAGTCCGGAGGAGGGGGGGAGGGAGCTTACTTTGTCACAGTGTGTAATAAAAGAGCCTGCCACTGGAGGGCGACTCGCTTAAAGCTTAGTGAACACGCACACACAGATACAAATCTTACCACTTTTCCACTGCTCACACACACACCCCACACACCAGACACAGTAGTCACAGTAGTCTGCCACCACCTGGAATTTGTCCACAGACTGGTCTGCTAGGAAACCATACATGCACAGATCCCTGTCTGGCAGATTTACTAACATATACACACTGACACTAACCTGCATACAATCTGCAAACGCACAATGCAATTTCCTACAGGTTAACAGTGAGCTTATAACCGAGCATACAGACACTAGTAACAAGGACCAATCTTTCCAGCAGGATCAATTTGTGGTTTACTACACAGAAGGCCACTTATTAATTGTATAATTTAATATCCCTAGGCGGGCAGTGCATAACAAAATATGTACAAATGTAAAAAGAAAGACAATGACATACAAAAAAATGTTGGCTACTGACATAAAATAAAATAGGAGAAAAACTTTACTGTTGGGCAGTATTGGTTTGTCCTGCTGGCTGGAGAACGCCAGAAACCTGTAAACACCGCATTAGATACACTCTCCCAGACGCATACCATGTTCATACTTCCAGCTCCCCAATTTTTTGGGATCTGGGTGTGGGACTGTTGTTGGACATTTTATTATACGGAATTATGTGGACATTGTATTCTAGGATGTGTGTGTTTTATAGGTTGTCATCTGTCTCCCTGTGTCGGATTTAGCCGAGGAACGCTCTAGCAGAGGGTACTTGGGTTGAATTGGGACCAGCGGTAAAACCGTCAGTGTGAAAACCTTCTCATGGGCTTGGAGACGTGTTTGCGGTGTGTGGAGGCGTTTGCTGGTTTGTGAGTACTAAGTGCAATGCGCTGGGCTCCTCGCCTTCAAACATCTGTACACATTAGCGAAGCGGAGTCCGTATAACGAGATGCGTATTATACCTCTATTGCGGACTGCGCTGTCCCTTTTGGATACATATCTGCTTTTATAAGAAGACATCGATATATGCCTTGTCCGTATTACTGGTACCGTATATAGATAACCGCATTAGCAATGTCTCCTCAGATAGTCTCAAACCTATCCGAACAAGTAGAATGATCTTATTAGATACTGGTCTCTCTGAGCAGTATTGACTAGGGTCCATGCTGACGATGGGGGATGGGCAACCACATGGCCGGTCAGGGACAATGGACATGACTCATCCTACCTGTGCATTTCCCTGCCCAGGCATCTTGGTGTGTAGTCCCCTTTTGATATGTACCTGTATTTCTGGGCTGACTGGCTAATGTTGTAAAGCCGTCTCCCACTGGGTGTCGTTCTTTTGCCTTAATAAAATGAAGGAGTTCGGGTCAGCTCGGCCTTTTTTTCTACTGACTCCAGCTTGAAGCAGCATCGTGTCTGACTCTCTCTGGTGCTAAAGAAGTACTTCATCCCTTATACAGAAGGAGCTGAATGCAGCGTGCCTTTATCAGCAACCCGATTGTTTGTGCTGGCCGCATTTTAATACCGAACGTGTACCATTTAGTGCACCGGAGATTCCTGCGCAAAGTCCAACCAAAATATCCATAATAGGGACGGATTCTAGCCCTTTGACCAATCATTTCCGGAGGTGTGACCCTACCTGCTGGGAGGAGAAGTTCTGCCTTCTGAAGTGGTCATAGGTTTTTTTGGCCCACTGGTTCTGACACCAGGATCAGGAGTAGGATTTCCGATTTCAGCACGTCAGTCCGATCACAATGAGTCCACTAACCGCATGGCTGCACAAGCAGACCCGGAATAACTGTTTTCTCATTTCTAGAGAATTGTGTCAACTTGACACCTACAATTTAATATATCTGTATATCTCCCTATGACTGATACGATGGATTTTTTTTAGAGATGAAACATAATTCCTAAAGATGACAACCATTCCCAGCCAGGGGGGAAGCCAGAATATACACATATCTCGTCCCCAGGGCCGGCGCAACTGTAAGGCAAGACAGGCAGCCGTCTGAGGGCGCTGGGGAAGTGGGGCGGGAAAATCATGTCACCCTGCAGATAAACAGCCTGTGATATGTAGCGGATGGATGGTGCTTCCGTTATAGTGTGAGGACTGTTCTACCCTGTTCTTTGCTGTGCGTGCTTCCTGTACCTGTAACCAATGGTATGTACCTAGATCGATGTACTGTATGTAGCGGATGCACAGCGCTTCCACTAATAGTGTGAGCCAAGCCCTGCCCCCTGTTCTCTGCTATGCGTGCTTCCTGTACCTGTCACCTGTATCATGTGCTGCCTCGCAGTAAGTCCTCCCGGCCAGTGTGTGGAGTCTAGGAGCATTTGTGAGCTGTCCCCACTCCCGTTGTGTGGTGCAAGCTGGAGGTATCTGTCAGCTGTTATGTAGCAGTTCGCAGTTAGGAAAAGTAAGTCCTCCCGGCCAGTGTGTGAACTGTACAAGGAGCATTTGTGAAGTGTCCCCGCCATTTATAGCCAGTTTCCTGGTATATATTGCATACAGACGACCCCAGGGCAAGTTGTAAGATCCTAGATCTCTCAGCGGAGGTGAATTGAACCCCCAGGTCTCTCTCCCACCTCTCGAGGAAAGGTACAAGTTGATCAAGGGGGTCGTGGCTTGGCAATGGCCGCGTGAAGCAGCAGATTCACATAGCTCCGGACACAGCTTCTTCACTACCGACACCCTGTGCTACCTATACGGAAGAAACATCCATGTCCAAAAAGAACAAACAGAAGGGGCGCAAGTCGACCCCCAAAGCGGCCTTCCACCGCCTATTTGACGGGGCCTCGGGCTTAGATGATTGGAGGCCTTCGTCGCGCCGCTCTCCTGTAAGTTGCGGGCAGCCTGACGCCACTTGCCGATGGACGGACTTAGCCCCTCCCACTCCGCTTCGTGAGACACAAAACTCCAAGAAACCGGAGGAGATGGAGCTCCGGAGCCAGCGGCAGGACCCACGGATGCTCTCCTCCCCAGATCGTGCCTCGATAGAGAGAGTTCACAGCACCGTGCCCTCGTACTGAACGGGCCGCTGGAAGCCACGCAACAAGGGCCGGACTTAGCCCCGCCCACTCCGATTCCTGAGCCGCAGTGAGGGGAGGCAGGGGGAACCGGAGCTCCGGCAGACGGGGCATGACACAGGGGTCAGACAGAGGGACTCGCAGCTGCCTCCATCCACAGCTTGGGACTTGTCACCCACGAGACAGCAGAGGCCTCTTCACCCTATACGGAGGTAAGCCCCTCTCCAGTTTTCAAACAGGGCCAGACCTGTGAAGCCCTGGAATCACTCTGTGTGCACCCTGGGGGGGAACCCACCGTGGATCAGGCCCCGCCTCCACAAACAACTGGCAGCCCAGGACCTGAACTTTCCCCACTACCGCCCCGCAGATACATCCAGCGGGCCCAGACACCCCCAGCCCCCTCATTGCACCAGCATGCATGGACTCCTCTCCAGATATAGTAGGGGGTAGACAGCTCACTGGGATCATGGCGCTCAGCTACCCCTAAGCTCACACTGACGGGTGACTCTCAACGGAATGCGCTGAGTTCAGGGTTAGAACCCCACGGGGACACTGTGATCTCCGATCCTTGCTTCAGGCCTTACCAACAAAGGCTGACATTGCTGCGCTCATCCCCACCAAAGCTGATTTTGAAGCATTCACGTCACGCATTGAATCCATATATAAACAAGACGTCGCTGAAATCAGACAAGAACTCGCGACCTTTACATCTAAGCTTACAGGGGTCGAACAATCCAATTCAGATCTCTTGGAGAGAGTCGCCCTATTGGCGCGCACGCAGACATGTCACCAACAACAGATGTTTCAAGTCCTGCTCTCCACAAATGACCAGGACAACCACGACCGGCGGAACATACGCATCCAAGGTATACCGGAATCAACTTCCGCTGCTGATCTTAAAGAGACAGTTTGTGGGATTCTCAATCTTTATCGTGACGAACCCCATGGGACTCCACTTGAACTGGACAGGGTCCATAGATCTCTGAGGCCCCGCTCCACGGATGTCACCCGCCCCAGGGACATCATATGAAGAGTCCATCACTACACCAAAAAGGAAGAAATCATGACCCCACGCTTGGAGAAAGGGTACACTAGATTTTGATGGTGCGCAGATTCGCCTGTATCCAGATGTTTCTAGACATACCCTACTGATGAGACGTATTCTCCGCCCCCCTACTAGAGAAGATTCGCGAATGTGGTGCCACCTATAAATGGGGTTACCAGTTTCACCTTATTATACAGAAAATGGATTTATCCTTTCGCCTCTACTCCCCCGAGGATCTCCTAGCGCTCTTCTCCTTCCTGCAAAAGGACCCCATCACCGTGCCTAACTGGATGCAAGCCCTACTGGATCCTGTCAACAGAACCGATGATTACAACAAAAATCTGCGCTCTTGGAAAAAATAGCCTAAGATGTTTACATGGTGATCCTAAAGCTGCTATGAAAAATAGTGTATGTGATGTATGAGTGTTAACACAGCGCTAAAGGTTTAAAGTGAACTAGATGATTCTATAAAGAAATATATATTTGGTTTAAAAATACCTTCTTACGAAAAAAAAAATATATGTATGTGTGTTTCACACCAGTGAAAAGGTCTTGAAAAAGACCTATACAGTATCAAATATTTTAGGTGATCCAATGTGACACAAAAGTGTCTAAAAATTGCCTATTTAGTGTTAATACATAACATTCAGAGCATAGGGCTCCTAGATAGATACAATGTGACAGGATATCAGGAAAAATAAATCGAAATTCTTTGAAAGATTAATACATCTCGTTAGTGAGTGAAAATGCAAATCATTAAAAAATCCAGTGAAGCAAAAAATATTCCAGTGAAAAACAGTGGTGTTGAGATTAGATGCAAATATTTCCTCCAAAGTCTCAGTCCGTAATGTGAATAGCAAATAAATGCAATAATAGAAAATATAAAAAATAAACAGCAGCTCTTCCTTGCCCGATCTGCGGCCCCCCAAGTAATGATTACTCACCAGATGGTGTGTGGAAATCAAGCCCCTCTCAAAGGTGTGGGTCTGGTCCCTCAGCTCTCCCACCGATACGTGCAGGACTCCCCCGGCACTGGAGCGGATACCGGCAAGTATCTTCACTAGCCGCACTGCAGCGGATTCAGCCAGTCTTTTACGGCAGTATCCCGGCTCCTTTTGCCCGCTATATAACTGATGTTTTTCTCCCGGTCCCGATGGTGAATCAAAAGGAATTTTTAGAAGAAAAAGACAGCTTTCATGGTGCAGTACGAAGCAGCAAAGTTTTATTAGGATAAACAGTTCATATAAAATTTGTTTAAAATTATCTTTCGGCCGGCCCGAATATCAAAGTAACAAACAACTCGTGTTGGAAAGATCTGCCCCTTGACGCGTTTCGTCACTTGACGTCTTCTGAAGGTCAACAGATCTTCCCTTGCTCCTCAACCAAGTTCAGATATACGCCTAACAATTAAAAATTAAGCAATCAAATCATTACATCTATAAAGTCATTAGAACGAAAAACTCATAATTTAACCCCTTAAACAAATAAATAGATAAATAAATAGAACGAAAAACTCATATTTTAACCCCTTAAACAGATATTGTTTATACCAGAAGGATTATATGGGTATTTTGGTATTAACTTAATTGGGATTAACTTTATTCGCTGGAATCTATAGTCAGAATTCTACTTATAGCAATTGGATCAAGATATGTGTAAATATTTTTAAATGTATTGAAATTTATATATTTATATTAAAATAATACATTAGTGATCATTTAAATAAGTATATAAAAGGATTATATCTTAAAGTATTAAACAAATAGGAAAATCCACTTTGATTCATTTTTTGAGACTTCTCTTGTGAGATTTGAACCCCTCTAATTATATTTTTAAATCCTGTGGGTTTTGGTTATGGAATAATTTATAGTGTCTGGATAAACTGTGTTTGGTAAAGCCTTTTTTAATGTTGTTAATGTGCTCTTCCAATCTCTTTTTTAGTTCTCTTGTGGTTCTCCCCACATATTGCAGGCCACATGGGCATTCCAGGAGGTATGTTACATGCCGACTGTTGCATGAAATGAAATTCTTTATTTTGAATTCCTTGCCATTAGTTTGGGATTTGAAGGATTCAATTTTTTTCTTGAGGCCTGTTGTTCTACAACTGATACACCTCTTGCAAGGAAAAAACCCTATTCCCTCAAAGAAGGTAGTAGGTTGTCTAGGTGGATTGATAACATTTTTTGATATTTTATTCCTAAGGGTGGGTGCTCTTCTATAGATAACTTTGGGTTCAGTGGGTAAAAGAGGGCCTAAAATTTTATCTAGTTTAAAAATCATCAAGTTTGGTACAATTCCCTCTCATCCGCATGAGTTGTCCCTTGGGGATCCCTCTTATCCACTGGGAGTGATAACAACTAAGGGTGGGAATGTAACCATTTTTATCTGTAGGTTTGAAGTAAGTTTTGGTCAACCATTCTTTGTCTTCTTTATAGATCTCAAGGTCTAAAAATTGTATGGAGGTCGGATTAATAGTATGTGTGAACCTTAGGTTAAAATCATTATTATTAAGAGAATTTAAAAATACTTCCGAAGCTATCTTGGTACCCCCCCATATAAGGATAATATCATCAATGAAACGTTTCCAGATGATAAGAGATCTATTAGTACTGGTACATATATATTCCTCCTCCTACTTTGCCATGTATAAATTGGCCATACTTGGTGCAAACTTTACCCCCATTGCTACACCCTTTTCTTGTAAAAAGAAATTGCTATTATACCAAAATAAATTTCTTTTCATGCAGAAATTCAGACGGTCTAAAATAAATGTATTTTGTTTCACTTTAAAACCTCCATATTTTTCAAAGGCCCAATCAATTGTTTCTAGACCCTTCTGATGAGGTATGCTGGTATATAGGGAAGTGACATCTATAGTTGCCATGATTGTATCTCCCTCCCATTCTAATCCATTTAAAATATTGAGCACATCCCTACTATCCTTAATATAGGCTTCAGTTTTGCATACCAAGGGTTGCAAGAAATGATCAATATATTCACCCAATCTGGCCGTTAAGGAGCCAATACCACTAATGATTGGTCTCCCCGGGGGTTTTTGTTTATCTTTATGAATTTCTGGTAGGAAGTAGATTACCGGTGTTCTACATGTTGATGGTAAAAGGTAATCCCTTTCTTTTTTTGTTAGAAGCTCCTTCCTATAACCTCTATTAATTAGTGACACTAGTTCTTTTTTGTATTCATAAACAGGGTTCTTTTTTAATAATTTATATGTATCTTTGGTTTGTAATATATTTGACATTTCTTCCACATAAAAATCTCTATTCATCACCACCACAACACCCCCTCCCTTGTCTGCTGGTCTAATCACGATATCTTTTCTTCCCTCCAGAGATTCTATACCTGTGTTAATATACATTTTATTTCTCATGTGTTTGATCTCCAGAGATCTAAGGTCCTCTTCCACTAAATGTTTGAATACTTCAATAAAGTGATTGGAATTATTCTTAGGGTTAAAAACTGATTGGTTTTTTAGCGGGGTGTATAAATATTTTCTCTCTAAGGTGGTAGTTTTGTTCTGGGGGCCCTTTTCTGAAGCAGAGGCATAATACTTTTTAATGTTCAACTTCCTGATTAATTTTTGGATGTCAATATAAGTGTTACATTTATTGAGATTATGTGCTGGAGCGAACTTCAAACCTAAATTAAGTACCCTTTCCTCAGTAGCAGTAAGGAGGGCAGAGCTCAGATTGAAGATGCCCTGTCCTACCACATTCTGTTGCTTCTGAAGTTGAATCCCCCTCCCCCCTCTGCACCCCCTCCTCTGAACCTTGGGTTTCTGAAACATTAGGTGGGTTTTTCCAGCCCCTTCCCCTTAAAGTCCCCCAATCGGCTCCTTGTCTCCCCATATACTCTTCGGAACCTGAGGGGTCCCTGTTTCCCCAATATGGTCTCCTCCCCCTGGGAAAAAAGTTTCCTGGATGACCCCTTGATGGTGTTCCCCTGTAAGGGGGGATCCTGTGGGTGTTTTCTAAAAAACTCTGTTTAATCGGGCTTGTATTGTGTGGGGTGATATTAAACTCAGGATCCCCCTCTCTATTGATATCTGCTTGTTCTAATAGGGGGTGATATCTTTGAGATGTGGGCAATTTAAAACGGGTGTGTGTGTTCCCTGTTTTTTTATTTGTTGGTTATCATCTTGGTCCCTGGATGACGGAACAGGGTTACCTTCTCTCTCTCACGTTTTTTTATGTATTGATTTCCAACCAGAATCTTTACTCCCATCTTCTTCCTCCTCTTCCTGGTCAATAATGGAACCCTGTTCACTACTGTTACAGCTGGTGATTTCCTCTGGTGAATTTTGCCATTTATAGATCTTATTGTTTTTAAAATCCAACATATCTCTAATGTACTTCTTATGCTTCCTATTCTTAATTTCTACATCTTTCTTTTGTAAGGTCTCCAATTCCTTCTGCGAGTCCTTATAATATTCGGAATCTCCCTGGGTCTCTAGTTTTATTTTTAATTCTTTAATTTTTATCTCTACTAGCTCTAATTTCCTTCTTTTTCTAGCTATTAGTAATTGTAATAGTTTTTCTTCACAATGGTGAAGAAATCTAACCCATTGCACCTGGGATTCTTGATCTTGTAATCCATCATTAGGTGATATATCCCATCTTAAACTCTTATGGAAATTCGCTTGGTTCAACGCACAAATCATTAAGCTGCGCCAAACACAAAGAATTTCCCAGCAAAAGACAGCACTTGGAAAAAAATTGCTTCCTGTAACCATCAATTAGTTTTTTACACCTCTCTACAGGAATTTTGGACCACTCTTCTTTCGCCAACTGCTCCAGGTCTCTCAGATGATTGAAAGTGTTCCTTTTCCCAACTGCTGCTTTGAGATCTTTCCACGGGTGCTCTATGGGATTTAGATCTGGACACATTGCTGGCCAGTCCAGTACTCTCCAGCGCTTTGTCTGAAACCATTTCCGGGTGCTTATTGATGTGTGCTTTGGGTCGTCCTGCTGTAAGACCCATGACCTTTGACGGAGACCCAACCTTCTGACACTGGACCCTACATTGCACCCCAAAATGATTTGGTAGTCTTCAGATTTCATAATACAATGCACACAGTCAAGACATCCAGTGCGTAAAGCAGCAAAGCAACCACAAAACATCAGTGATCCTCCAACATGTTTGACTGTAGGGACTGTATTTTTTTCTTTAAGGTCTCATTTCTTTTTCTGAAAACAGTAAAAAAAAAACGATAATTTTGTTTCGTCTGTCCACAGCACATTTTCCCAAAAGGATTTTGGCTTCCTCAGGTAAGTTTTGGCAAACTCCAATCTGGCTTTTATATGTTTCTGTGTCAGCAGTGGGGTCCTCCTGGGTCTCCTACCATAGCGTCCCTTATCATTAGTGTCAATGGGCATAGATGAAATGGTGAGTACATGGATAGAAAATTGGCTACAGGAACGTGTCCAGAAAGTATCTATAAATGGCTCCTTTTCAGATTGGTCAAGTGTCAGGAGTGGCGTGCCTCAGGGTTCTGTGCTAGGCCCCATATTATTCAACCTGTTTATTAACGATATCGGGGAGGGCGTGAATAGTCATATTTCCATGTTTGCGGATGATACTAAAATCAGGAGGTTAATAGCCACGGACTTAGACACTCTAACATTACAGGAGGACCTGGATAAAATAGGGGAGTGGGCAACTATATGGCAGATGAGGTTTAATGTTCATAAATGTAAAGTAATGCACTTTGTGGTCTACAATGACTCCCAGATCCTTTTCAATTTCTGACTTCCCTAGTGGAGTTACCATTAATGTGTATTCCACTTGCCTATATTTTACCCCAGATTAAATAGCTTGCAATGCCAGGCTGCGGTAAACAAAGCGAGCAGAGTACTGTCTTGTATACCCCTTCGTGACTGGAGACGTACACTGTACGTCCCGCCACAGAGTGCCTAGATGACTGACCACGTACACTATACGTGACCAGTTATATACGTGACTCTGTAATGCTGGTAACCGCTGAGAATCAGCAGTTACCATTCATTAATGAATGCCTCAGTATTGAGGCATTCATTAATTAAATAGTTAAGTTTTTGTTAAAGTTTATTTTCTTTCATTAATGAAAGAATGAAGTCGTTACATACAAATAGCGATCCGGTATTTGAAAGCTAAAGATAGCAGAGAGGTAGCAGAGTGAGTCACCTCTCTGCTATTCATTTTGACAGCTCCATAGACTGGCACGAAGTTTACAAAGCTGTGTGAAACATTTCAGGCACAATGTTACAATGTATCTCTGTGCCTGAAATGTATCACTTCTGATCGTCTGGGCACGATCAGAAACCTTTAGTGAGATCTGATTCTGACATGCTGTTAGGATCAATTACAATACATACATACAATTGCAGGTTGCCCCCAAAGCTCTAAAAATTGGGTAGTATTCCACAAAAAAAGTGTGACACCCCTCTGGGGAGCACTCTGTGGTAAATTAGGTTACTGCACAAGTGTGTAAAACACTAATGTAGAGCACAAAACAAACACCAGGATTTTATTGTCACATCTGGAGGATTACTCACTCAGGCACTGGGTTGCACTAGAAACCGAACCACTAATCTGAAACTAGAGAGCGCTCTCCGGCTAAATGAAACAGGACCCAGGTGCCACAATGCAGAGGTCAATGTTTAAATGGCACATATCAGGCTATTTTAGCCATATTGAGGCGTACTTACATAGCAAGTCAACAGACTGGGTTACACCCAAGGCCGTACCACTGCTCTGAAACACAGGTCTGGCAGGCACCATGATACAGAGCTTAGTACCCCTTATCATTGCCACTTTGAGGCATACTTACACAGGAAGTCATCAAAGACAACACTGTAACAAAGTAACACTGCTCTGAACACTAGAGAGCACTATGCTCCGCACATGTAAGTCTGAAAAGTGCTGCACTCCGTTTATCTTTGCCCCGACCATGGGCCTACTTACACAGTGAGTCTTCAGAGACTGTCACACCAAAGGCTGGACCTGCTTTGCAGCTAACACGGTACACTTAGGCCTGGAAAGTGCAACTGGCAGAGTCCAGTGCCCAAACGGTACATTCCAGGCACCGTTAGCAGAGTCCAGTGCTCAGAGGTCAGATTCCAGACAAGCACCACAAGCTTCGGTCAAGTGAGGTCCAGGTATGGCTTGAAGGGTATCGCCAAGGATAAGCTGATCTGGAGAGAGGCCAGCTCAAGCAACATATCAAAACATCTTGATTGTTTAAAAAAAAATTAAAAAAAGGCTTTCAATAAGTACTGACAATTTTTACAGAAAAGAGAAAAAAAACTGTAAAATGTAGAAAGGAGTTTTCTGCAGCAGAGCTGGGAAATAGGTGCCAAACCTCCTAGTACACCAGTAAAAAATCTGTTGGTGAAAGTTTACAGCGGCTGGCTTAACTTTTTATCTTGTTTGCCAGTATAATCCAATTGTCTTAAAGAACTCCAGGATTTTATTTATTTACTTTTTACTGACCCTAACCCCGCACTGCAAGGGTTAACTGCTCGTTTTTGTCTAGGTAAAAAAAAAAGTGATTTGCACCCGATGTTCAGAGCCTGCTTGTTCTTAGTCCAATCCTTCCAGTGTCTCTCTGCCTCCTCTGCAGCGGTCTAAGGTCCTGTAAATCATTACATCTATACACTGGGTATACACGTGAGGATGCTGAGGAAGAGTCCAATGCTGCAGCAGAGGAAGAGACAGGCAGGAGGTAGCACTGTGACAGCTGGCCGGCTTGGAGCTTTGGGCAAGTATAACTTTGTTATTTTAGCACCTAGACAAAAACAAGCACTTAACCCTTGCTGTGTGGGGGTAGCCCCACTGCAAGGGTTAAGAATTTTTTTTCCTGGAGTTCCTTTTTTATTTTAAATAATGAAGCCACACAAACAGAACTTACATGCAAATTACAGTAATTACAGTTATAAAATGAAAAAACACAAACACCTTTTGTTTTTTCCCCATAATAAGTTTTTTTTAGTTGAACTTCAGTGTTTACATATGGTATAAAAATGCATGAAACATGGCACCTTGCAAAAAAAAATAAAAATAAATAAAAAGAATACAAGTACAGGAAATAAAGGCACTGGTGATCTTTAATTCTGAATAAATTAATAATTTTAGAGTATTTTGTTTCCCTTAATCTAGAACAATTGGTAAATTGCAATACAGGACTGTGTTTTGTATTGCAATTAAATAAAACAGCCTTTGATTATTCTAACAGTTATACGTCTATCCGTGAGCAGTATACTCTTAAAGAAAACCTATTTGTATCCTGTGCATTAAAGGAAATTAAATAACATTTTATACCTGGTGAGTAGTAAAATGTGCAATTTCATGCACACAAGGTGAACAGAATTATAATCAGAAATAGGAACATAGAAGCACAAATGTAAACTAGATTATATTCCTAATACAACCAAATAGTCATAGCAGCAAACTGAATTATGGGAAAAAATACAGATAATTTAGTATTTGCAGCTTGTGCATGAGGTCTTTTGAATGTATGAGGTCTTCTGAATGATACTGTACTTTGAATGAGAAAGTTTAACGTTTTACTGACATCATTGGGAACGTAAAAGTGCTAATGAACATTGCACTAATAAAACCAAGTGGAACATGTTCATTAGCACAATTAAGTGAATATAATTGAAAATAGGTCAAGATGTATTTAGGCTGACAAACTCATAAAATACTCCACATTACATTAGTATTGCTTCTTTAAAAAATTGAAAGGAAGCTAATGTGTGTGATCTCTAAAACAAATTGCTGAATAATAAACATTTTAAAATCAGAAGTAAAGAGAAAAAAAACCCCGGAATTATGCTGTGCACACATTTTACTTCTTAAAGTGCACCTGTGTTCAGGCTCCGAACATATTTACTTATCCTTAACAAGCAAATTAGCTTTTAGAGCAAAAGACTGTAAAATCACTTTATTACAGCTTAGAAACACCTGAGGGGGTGACAGGCTGCCAAGATTCTGATGCAATAGAAAGTAATATAAATAGAGCTAAGACTTTAATGTTTCTGTTGTGTGTAGGGATGCACCGATACTAGTATTGGTGCCGATATCGAGTATTTGCCCAAATGCTCCGATACTTACCCGATAGCAGAACTTCCGGTCAGCAGATTTCCTCTGACTAGCAGTGACGCGAGGGAACATGGAGCTGGGCGGCGGGTAATGACCCACCTCAATGCTCCCGGAAGTACTGGTATCGGTATTGGCGAGTACCGAAAGATAAATATCTGTACTCGATACCGAAAAAAAAAAAAAAAGGTATTGGTGCATCTCTAGTGTGTTTTTAAAAAAATTCTCCATAATGCTTATAGGGAGAATTGAATGAGGGCATGCTTTAAAGTGCTTTTACTGCTTGTTCAGAATATGTGAATACTTTAATGTGCATACTCTGGGCACAGATTCACTTTAAGCTATTTTGTGTGGAATCTTAGAGGAACAACTTGGTATACTTTAACCCTTTCGCTGCCAAGCCCTCCGGAACATTTTTCAAATCAGCTGGCCAAGCCATTTTTGAATTTTCTGCAATTTTTTCCTATTGATTTGATTTTCAACTGCTGCGTTGCTAGCGTTTGTAAAAGACCCCCCAAACCATATATTTTCTGAAAGCGCAGGCCCGGTAGAATAAAAAGGTGGTAATACTAAATTTGTAGGCCCTGCGATAATTGCGCAAATGTTTCTCAAATTAATATTAAACCGATAAAAATACACAAATCAATTGTTAAAACACACCAAAATCTGTATCCGTGCACAAAAAATATTATTTTCTGACTAAATCTAAAAGATAAAACTGTATTGAGTTAATAAATAACAAATATTAGCAAATTTGTAATTGCGCCTTTTTGCGAAAAGGTAAAAAAATGAAGGTATGCAAAACTGTAAATAATCGACTTATGTAAAAAATTGTTTTGGTGTTTGTGTTGTGATAAAATTATACAGGTGTATATTTAATTGCAACACAAGGTATCACAACGCATGGCAATGAGTCACAAAGCTTTGCCATGCGCTGCCAGTTAATTTCATGGTTTTTTTAAAAGAAAATAAATAAAAAAGATCATGCACTGCGATGCGTTCTAACAACCCACTGCAGCGCATGTGCATGGTGTGCACCACAATATGTGTGTGTTATGTGGAGGGAGGGATGGGTTGTGCTTTTTTTTACACATTTTTTTAAAAATAATTTTATTTTACATTTTTTTTATTTTAATTTTTTTAAACATTTTTTAATAATTTTGTATTAATTTTTTTACTGTTGGGGGGGCTACGGTGAAATCTCTGGGGTCTAAACAAGGAGGGCGGGGCGCCCGGTATTTCTGAAAATATCGGTCATCGGATCTGATGACAGCTATTAATTTAAAGGGGACAGTCTGCTGAACAGTTCTACTATAAGCTGATGGTCGCTAAAGCGACCATCAGCTTATAGTAGAACTGTAAATGCCAAGGACGTCCGGCATACTGAGCTGGCCAGCTGGAAGCACTTTTGTAGCTCCGTATGCCGTACGTCCTTGGCAGCGAAAGGGTTAAAGCGTCTCTAGTCAACATTTTTTTATTTTGGTTTTGGATAGAGTAGAGGAAAGTTAAAACCTATGCCAGTACTTTTATTTCTGCCTCTCCCTGCTGGCAATATGTACTCTCTATGTCTTGGTAATAACGGAAAATGTAATCATACTCACCGTAATTTTCTTTTTCTGGTTATACTCGCTGAAACAAAAGGGTTTAGTTCCAACTACCCCTAGATGACCGGAACCAAAAGGGTTCAAATAAGACATAGCCCCCTCTATAAAAGGCCCTCCTCCTGCCGACTTCCCCAGTCTAGTAACAAGCTAGATAACTCCATTGGGTGGGAGCCCAGCGCTGCCATGGAGTATAACAAGGAAAAAGAAAATTATGGTGAGAATAATTTAAGTTTCCGTTTTCCTGGCCATATTCATGGCAGCGCTGAAACAAAAGGGGAATACCCAAGCAGAAGTAAGGGTTGGAAACAAAATAGCATTGAATGCTGAACAAAATGTATTATTCAACCTCATGGCGAGAAAGCAAAACACTTCTGCCGAAGTGATCGTTCACCGCAGCTCCGACATCCAGTTGATAATGCTTAATAAAGGTAGATTTAGACATCCACGTCGCTGCTCTGCAGATTTGATCTGCCGAAACTCCGGATGCTGCTGCCCTTGAGGACACAACCCTTGTGCATACGATCCATCTGCTCAAAGTAGCTTTGGCTGCTGCCAACCCTTTCCTTGCTCCTGCCGGAATAACAGTCTTTTGGACTCCCTCCGGTCCTTACATCTTTCCACCTTAAATTCTCAGACACCTGACCAGGTCCAAACATCAATCCTTCCCTTCTGAGTTGATAGCGGGCAGGATGATATCCTGATTCATATGAAAACTGGCATGAACCTTTGGCAAGAATCCCGGTACAGTTCTCAGAAGTACTCTATCCTCATGAAAGGAAAGGTTGATCACAACCGCAGGCTTGGAGCTCCGAAACTCTTCTACCTGAAGCCAAGGCCACTAAGGAGACTGTTTTGTAAGATCCTAATGGCTCAAAAGACAGGTCCGGAAACAACTTCCAACATGAGAGGAAGATCCCAAGACGGGTTAAGAGTCCTATTATGAGGATTAACTTTTCTCACTGCCTTGAGAAATCTTGACGTTCTGAGTCCATCTGATCCCGGTGACAGCCGATATAGCTGACACCTGCACTTTGAGGGAGCTAAGGCTCAGTCTTTTATCCAGACCTGTTTGGAGGAATTCCAGGATTGACTTAGAAGAGGGTTGAGAAAGGTCAATGTTATTATCCCTGGCCCATGTGGAAAACACTATCCACATTTTATAATACATCGAGGAAGTGGATACCTTGCAAGACTTAAAAAGTATCAATAACTGTTTGGGAAAATCCTGACTTCAACCCCTCCCTCTCAACAGCCATGCTGTCGGACAGAAGTGCTGAGGATTTGGATGTTGGATCGGTCCTTGAGGTAGCAGATCCCATGTCACTGTCACCGTCACGGTTCCCGATTGCAGAGAGACATCAGGAGAGGAAACCATGGCCGTCTTGGCCAATAGGGGATAATGGCAATAACAGTCACCTTCTCCCTTTGTATCCTTCGAAGCACCGACATGATCATGGTAGAGGGGGAAAGACATAGCTTGCAACTCCAAGGATGTGAAAGCATATCCTGGCATTCTGCCATGTGGTCGAATCTTCTTGACAGAAATCGGCTGTCCTGGAAATTTCTGCAAGATGCCATTAGGTCCACCTGAGGATTGCCCCATTTCCATATCAGTCTGTTGAAGATTAGTTTTGAAAGAGACCATTCGGTTGGATCGACTTGATTCCTGCTCAAATAGTCCGCCACTCAATTCTCTGGGCCTGGCAAGTAAACCGCCTTGATGCCTGCCACATTCTACACCATGAGAGGAACCACCGCCCACATCATGCTGCAACTCCTTGTGCCTCCTTGGTGATCGATATACAACACCACCGTCGCATTGTAGGCCATTATCCTGACCCATTTGAACTGTATTCGGTTCTGGAAATAATGGAGCACCTGGAATACTGCCTTCAGCTCCAGCAGATTGGATGGGAAGTTTCTCCATTTCTCCGTCCATAACCCGTGTGTACTGGTTGTCCAGATGGGCTCCCCAACCTGACCCGCTGGCGTCGGTTGTAATGGTAACTCATGGGATTCTCTCCAATGGGAACCCCTTGTGCAAGTTTCTGTCTTGAGACCACCATAGCAGGGATTGTTTTACCCTGTGGGAAATGGTGATCCACTGCTTCTTGTTCGGATACCTGTAATGTTGGAGAAAAGAACGCTGTGCAACTCTCATATTACATTGGGCCCACAATGTAAGGCCTATGGTTGATGATATGGAACCCAATAGGCTCATGAAACAATCGGCCATGACATGTGTGCTCCTCTGCATTGCCTTCACCTTCTCTTTCATCTTGAGAATTCTGTATTTGGACAGTTGAACTGACCCTAGATTTGTATTGAATTTCGCTCCCAAGTACACCATCTCTTGGGTTGGTGTCAGGTTGCTTTTTTCCATGTTCAGCAGCCACCCGTACTTCTGTAGGGTGTCCATGCTGATATCTCTGCTGGAGATCGCCTTTTCTTCTAAGTCCGCCAGAAGTAGGACATCGTCCAGATAATGGAAAATGGTCACCCCTTGCTTCCGTATCTCAGCTATGACTGTAGCCAGTATCATTGAGAAAGTCCTAGAAGTGGTGCTGAGGCTGAACGGCATTGCCCTGAATTGAAAGTGTCTGCGGCCGGCACAAAACCTTAGGAAATTTTGCTGATCTGGGGCAATGGGAACATGGAAGTACGCATCTCTCAGATCTATGAACACCATCCACATCCCTGGACATACCGACTTGTATTATCGTTTGGAGGGACTCCATTCTGAACTTTGTGACTTGGATGAATCTGTTGAGTTGGTGTAAGTCCAGAACTGGCCTCCAACCGCCCTTCGATTTGGGGGTTAGGAACAAACAGGAATAGAAACTGTTGTTTCTCGGGTACCGCAGTTATGACATCTTGGGATAGAAGGGCACATAGTCCAACTTATCCTGTTTCTTCAGTAAATCCTTGGGGAGTTTGGTCACTATGAACCTGACTTTTGGGGAAAAAGATTGCAATTCTAGCTTGAATCCCTCTGTGATCACCTTCAGTACCCAAGCATCTGATATTGATTTTGCCCAGATGTCAGAGAATAGCTGCAATCTTGCACCAACCCTCACGTCCCTGGGATTGACACCTTCATAAGGCCTGCTCAGGCTTGACATTTCCTGCATTCCAGCCCCTTCCATTCCTGGAAGGGCCATAACCTCCCCTCCATGCTCGTGATAGTTGATTCTCTTTCAGGTTTGTAGGACCTGGAGTCACAAAAAGTAGGAAAAGTGGAAGAGTTGGCTCCCCACGACCTGAGCCACAGTGCTCGGCGGGCTACTACAGAGAATACCCTACCCCTCGCCAAGGATTGAATCAGATCCTTAGAGAATTCTGCTGCCAGCTTAATATCCTGTATTTTACAAAGGAGTCTGTGTCTACTTACTCCCCTCTTCATATCCTCTTCCAGATCCTCAATCCACAACTTAGATGTTCTTGATACAGATAAGGCCACCACAGGCTGAAGGCCAATCCCCAAAGCAGTATAGGTCTTTACTAAATTGTGCTCCATCTTGTGATCCATAGGATCTTTTGAGGGATCGACAGGCAAGGCGGTATACTTTTCCAACCTAACCACTGCCGCATCCACCTTAGGAGCTGAGTGCCAAGTACTGGAATCTGCGTCACTCATCGGATAGAGGCGGGATAATTTTCCCTTTGATCCCATTCTTTTTTCTGGCCTATCCCATTCCTCTTTAATTAGCTTTTTCGTGATCTTGCTCACTGGGAAGGAAGGTCTATTCCGTCTCTGCCCCGCAATGTGTCTGCTTGAGGGGGACAGAACTCTCTTCTGCTCCTTCATACTCAAGGTTCTGTGCACCATAGAAATAAGAGCATCCACTTGTTTAGGTTCTAAAGAACCATGAGTTGGCGAATCCTCTTTGTCCAAAGATGAAGAATATTCCCCTCTGGAAGAGACGTCTCCTCTTCCGTGTTATCTGAGGAATCAAAACGAAAGATGCTTTCTCTCCTTCTCTAATGAGAATGTCCAGCCTGCCTCACTCTTTTGGCTACCACCTATTGGATGAGATCCAGGACGCCGGTAGACTTGGAAGTGGCCGCTGCCTCTTTAAAGCATTTCTCACATAGCTTTTTCCACGTCATGGCCTTGTCATCACAAGCTTGGCATCTTACAGACTTTTCCTTCCTTTCCCCTAGGTTGCAGAAGTTTCAATTTCTGCAGGGCTAGACATAGAAACAAAATAGTCTGTCAGAAAAATAAAATGCACTTCTTTTTTTAACCCCTTCGTGACTGACGACGTACAGTGTACGTCGCCAGCATCGACTCCGCTTACCTCATATACACATACCTGTGTGGTGAGAGGCAAGCATCCATGATACCTGGCTCCAAGGGGTTAAAGAGGGGAATAATCAAACAGAAAAATCTCCAGTGCTCTCCTTCGCTTCCATTTAAATGGCTTTGAAATTCAAATTTGGCGCCGAAAATCCACTCCGATGACATCACCGACAGAACTTTTGCACATGCGCAGACGTGAGCCGCAACTGCTCATCCAACGCAGACTAGGACGAACACAGTGGAAGCCAGCAGAGACGGACAGGATGCCACTCCACACAGTAGGTAAGTGTAATCTCCCAGACTTATCAAAGTTTGCAATGGGCTGACATTTTAGGAAACTGTGCAGCCCAGTCCTATGCCTGCTCCACCCGACTCCTAGCAGACAAAGATAAATGTGTTGTTTCCCGAGGGGACACCCTTGCTCAGTGCCGAGTCTTGGAGACCTCCCAGGGGAGAGAGGCTGAACTTTCCTGAGGCCATAAATCCAGAAACCAAGTAAAACTTTAGCAATACAAAATTAACACTGTCCTAGGGGGGACAGGAACAAATAAGACTGCGGAACTCAGCAGGAGTGGCTCTTATAGAGTGGGATATGCCTTATTTATGCCTTTATCTAGGCGTAGTTACATAGTATTTGGGGTTGAATAAAGACATACGTCCATCAAGTCCAACCCATATAGGTCCACGCATCATCTCATTCTTAGGGATACTGGTATCCCTGGATATTACGGTCCCTCAAGAAATTGTCCAAACGTTTCTTGAACAAATCTACACTCTTGGCTGAAATCAATGCCGATGGCAGCGAGTTCCAGACCTTAACCGCTCTTACTGTAAAGAACCCTCTTCGCCCATTGTGCTGGAATTTTTTTCTCCACCAACTTTAGGTGGTGGCCTCTAGTCTTTGTAAAGGAGTTAATCTCAACAGTTTGTTGCCAATGTTGCTGTCACCATTGAACATATTGTACATGAAAATCATATCCCCCCTTAATTCCAGCGTAAACATGTTTAAGGTCAGAAGCCTTGTCTCATAGCTCTGGTCCTCCATTCCCTAATTCGTTTTGTTGCCCTCCGCTGGACTCTGTCCAGTTCAAGGACATCCTATTTCAGTACCGGCAACCAAAACTGGACCGCGTACTCCAGATTTGGCCGAACCAACGATCTATATAGGAGGCACAATTATAGACTTGTCCCTGCAATACATCCCCTTCTTAATACAGGGCAAGCCCCTGCTAGCTTTGTTTACCGCAGCTTGGCACTGCAAGCTACCATTCAGTTTGTGGTCTACAATGACACCCAAATCTTTTTCTATTTCTGACTTCCCTAGCGGCATACCCATGATTGTATAGTCTATTTGTTTATTTTTATGTCCAAAGTACATTACTTTGCATTTATCGACATTAAACCTCATCTGCCATAGTATTGCCCACGCCCCTATTTTATCCAGGTCCTTCAGTTGGAGCTGAACCATTTTGTTTCAGCATTGCGATGAATATGGCCATGAACAGCCACTAAACACAGCAAGTGTTGGGACATGCAAAATCTTACAGCTGTCACCGAACATGAAATCTCCTCAATTTGATAGACATCAAATGATTTGGGGGTTTTAAATCCTTACTGTACTTACTGTACATGCATAATGTTGTGGCAAAAAATGTGTTGGCATGCACCTTTAGAACTCAGCAAAAGACCCACAGGACCCCCAAACTCCAAGGGGTAAATTTGACACTACCAGACTCTGCCCCACAAATTCCTATTGGCCAGTAAGGCTGCACATCATAGTGACAAGCCACCAGAAAAGTCAAGGCTAGCAGATTAGAGTGCCCTGTGTTTTGTTAATTTACCAAAGATCTTATCTGAAGGAAGCATGCAGGCACCCTGGGTAGATGCACCTAATGCATGTGCACTATTTACATTTATTTTTTCATGCCAGGTGTACTTTAAACCTTAAATCCCCAAATATGCTCAGTGCTCACCAACACCTAACATACATTGATAATTAAACTAGTATAAGCCGAGGGGGGCACTTTTCAGCAAAAAAAATGGGCTGAAAAACTCGGCTTATACTCGAGTATATACGGTAGTCATATAAAACACCACCAAAATTTTCTACATTAAGAACAAAGGCCATTAAGTTAGTCTCCCTGTCCTTTTTTACACACATTTCGTGCAATCTTGCAAGTCGATTAAATAGTACAGCTTATTCCAAAATACATGATTCACAATCTACAGTGCTAAAATCAAACCACTTGTGCCAATCACCAGAGTGCTTTCCACTCACTCCACTCACCAGATCCATTTACCCATTTAAAATTTTTTTTTTAAACAAAGAAAGGTCAATTAATGCTTGTTTATTAAATTCCTGTTATCTCCCTTGAGAGGTATTTTCAATGTGACTGCCTTCTATTTCGTCATCTCATTCAGTGCAACAGATCATGAAGGAAGGGGAGTCCCAATAGTGTAAAATAGTTTACCAACTTATTGGTCAAAAACTGTTTAAACACTCACATTAGTTAGTCCTATGCCAGCATTGGTATAAAAACTTATGTCTCACTCGCTCTCCCACTATACCAAGAGCACGTATACAATCTCATTCCAATAATGTGCTGACAACCATAATTATCAATGTATATAAGGTGCAGGGAGGTGTGGAGCATTTTGGAAATGTCAGTATATTACTAGTGGTAAAAAGCACAGCTATATAGTTTGTGATTCATGTAAGGTAGTGTAGAGTATTATTAATTTAACTGTACTTTTAAGCTTGCCTATACTTAATTCCACATGTAAACAGGATCTATAAGGTGCCAGGACATATCTTTACTTTCATTGTGCTTTGCTGCAGTGTACCAGAAGTCTCCTGAAGTGTGTAATTAATGTTATGCAGTAAAACACGTTATGGTTCATTTTCCCCTAAGATATTTTAGAGTGTTTAGTCCAAACATAGGTAGAGCAAGTGTACTACCTAAAGAAATCATCCTCTGAAACTAGTTGCCTTGCAGATTATCTGGCTTCAGTACATTTTCTTCATCAGCGACTTAGAACCATTAAGGGGATCCAAATTTCTGACTTGATTGACAGCCCCCCTGTTCAGGGATAGTGATCCAAAGTAATAAAGCCAGAGGATAAGAATGATATGCGGGCAAGTAACAATTTAGAGTATGGACAGAAACAAGAGCCCACATTTCTACCCTCATCAGACTTTCTCGAAAGAAAAAAATTGTTTGTACTGTAGTATAAGGCAAGCTTAAGTTATGCAAAAGCTACTTACAAAACATTTGCTTTTAACAGATAACTGCAATTTTAAAACACATTAACTTGTTTCTAAACATCGAGGGATATAAAGTAGCTTTACAAATAAAAACAATTACCTATACCTTTACTTTGAGTGCATCCATAGCCCTGATAACAATCTGCTTTTCTGTAGCCTGCACTGTAACTGCAAACAAGGAATAAGAACAGTTTTAAGCACAACACTTTCCTTTTTTATATACCATCTGCACCACTATAAATGATGACCCAGGCCATATATCAACAAATGAAACACGACACTTGGTAAAACCCTTAGAAGCACATGGACATGAAAAGTTGTTGTATTCCTTATGCCTGTGGTCCATTTTATACTACTGCAGGTGTAGGGAATGCAACAACTTTTCATTGTGTCCATGTGTTTCATTATGTGTCCATGTGGTTCTAAGGGCATGTTTTTATAAAATGTTTTCTTGTATGTGCACTTTTTGTAATTTCTTTGCACATGTGCATTCCTCTATATTGTCTCTCTGAGCTGTAAATAAAGCATTTTTGTATGCTTCTATGGGATTGAGTATCAATTATAGTGGTGCAGACAGTATATATTAGGAAGCAAAGTTTTTTGTGCCTAAAACTGGTGTAGCGGTTCATTCCTTGTCTGGCATGTTCTGTGGTGCAGGTTTGCTTATATAATACAAGTAGGAACAGGAAAGTGTTTGTTGAAAACACCTGTCAGAAATGATCATTTATCGCTCTTGAAAATGGAGACATTTATTCAAAGCTGTAATAACGGCATCCAATCACTGGAGATAAACTACATGAAGCAGACAGCCCCTTCATATGTTCAGCCAAATCCTGTTCATTACGTGATTCAAGATTGCAAATATCTAGGAGGGATTCCCTGATACATCCTGGTCTGGAAGAAAAACTTTCTAAACTACAGTAATACCTTGGTTTACAAGTAACTTGGTTTGAGAGCGTTTTGCAAGACAAGCAAACATTTATGAAAAATGTTGCCTTGATATACAAGCAAATGTCTTGCAATAAGAGCAAAATTTTGTAGAAAAGCGCCACCTGAATAAAGCTTGTAGCAGTGCGAGCGATGAGTCTGTTTAACAACAATGCAACGTCATATTGGATAGATTCCTTGTTAAGGTTTCACGAAATGAAAAAGATTCCATTGAGTCAAGAGATAGCAGTGATTCCGTTAGTGATAGTGAAAGTTGTCCTACACAATAATCCTCCTCTCTCTTGTCCCCCTCACACCGGCCACAAAGGTAACTGTAATTGGTTTATTTTTATTTATATTTTGTACAGTATTATATTACAGTACAGTATTGTAATCATTTTATATGAATATTTTTGGGTTGTGGAACGAATCATCTGAATTTCCATTATTTCCTATGGGGAAATCCGCTTTGATATACAAGCACTTTGGATTACAAGCATGCTGCCGGAACGAATTATGCTCGTAAACCAAGGTATTACTGTAATAATAAATGTACTGAGCACTGCAGCATAGAAACAATGTATGGCTCCTGTCAATGAAGATATAGAATCACACAGATATATGAAGTACAGTCATGTGAAAAAGTACACCCTCATTGGATTCTACGGTTTTAAGTATCAGGACATAATAAAAATCATGTGGCCCTTAGCAGGTCTTAAAATTAGGTAAATACAACCTCAGATGAACAACACCACATCAGATATTACACCGTGTCATTATTTTATTTTACAAAGTCAAAATGGAGAAGTTATGTGTGAAAAACGAAGTACACCCTTACTGTGTGGCCACAAAAAAAAGCTGACGTTTTAGCAGTTGCTGATCTGGAGCATTCAGGTGTGTGCTAACTCAATGCCAAGGAGGCAAGACATCAGCAATGATCTTAGAGAAGCAATTTCTGCTGCCCATCAATCTGGGAGGGCTTATAAGGCAATTTCCAAAAAATTAAAAGTCTATCATTCTACAGTGAGGAATATTATTTACCAGTTGCTAAATCTTCCCAGAAGTGGACGTCCCAGCAAATTCACCCCAAGGTCAGACTGTGCAACACTGAAAGAAATTGCAAAAAAATAATAATTGGCCACTAATGCAGAGTGCCACATTTGTCAAAAAACAAACACATCAGCACAAACACTCCAAACCAACTGTCAAGCACGGTGGTGAAGGGGAGATGATTGGGGCTTGTTTTGCAGCCACATGACCCGAGCACCATGCAGTCATTAAGTCGACCATGATATACCAAAGTATTCTAGAGTCAAATGTGAGGCCATCTGTCGGACAGTTAAAGGTTGTCTGAAATTGGGCCATGCAACAGGACAATAATCCCACGCACACCAGCAAATCTACAACAGAATGGCTGAAAAAAAAAAATATCACACAGTTGCAATGGCCCAGTCAAACTCCAGACCTCAACCCAATTTAAATGCTGTGGTGGGACCTTAAGAGAGCTATGCATAAACAAATGCCCGCAAACCTCAATGAACTGAAGCAATGTTGTAAAGAAGAGTGGGCCACAATTCATCCACAATGATGTGGGAGACTGATAAAGTCAAACAGAAAATGATTACTTCAAGTTATTGCTGTTATAGGAGGTTCTACAACCTATTAAATCATAGGGTGTACTTGTTTTTCACACATGGCTTCTCCATTTTGGTTTTGTTTGTGAAATAAATAACAACACTGTGTAATATGTCATATGTTTTTGTTCATCTGAGGTTCTATTAACCTAATTTAACCCTTGCTAAGGACCAGATGATTTTAATTATGTCCTGGTACTTGAAACCATAGAATTCAAAGACGGTGTACTTATTTCACAAGACTGTGTATAACCTGTTAATGTTTACTTCTTGCAGCTACAGCTCAGGCTGTGGCCAAACTAAATGTATACAGAAAATGATACAGATCATGGAAATCAAAACATTAAATAAGACAGGTATGTTTAGCAGATGCCTTCCTTGTTCTCACTCCTTGTAGGCTGCATACAAGATAAATGTAAACAAAATAATGTTTACACAGGAAGTCTAAGGAAAGGAATAAAGGTAATGAGTCATATTTACAAAGTTGAATGGTATATTAAAAGAGACCCTGTCAACAAATCAAACATTTTTATTTATAAATAGTATTTATACATGCTCCTTAAAATGCCTTATCATATGAACAGGAAAAGTGTTTAGGCTGTGATCAAGTGCTGCTCTCGTGCACAGCTTCAGGATATGTAAAAATGAAAGCTGAGGATATGTTCAGAGAACTGCTCCAGATCAGTCTCAGTGCGCTGATCTTTTTGTCTACTGCCTCTAACTCTGCAATAAATTATATATTTGTCCAGAGGAGGCAATAGGATGTACAAACAAAGCATTATTATATTTATAAAATATTATGTTCAGTTAGCTGACAGGGCCTATTTAAATGTTTAAAAAAGTTTTTTTAAGAAAAAATTCGGGTAAACATTTTCTTAACTCTTGCAGTGGGGCTACCCACACACTACAAGGGTTAAGTGCTAGTTTTTGTCTAGGTTAAAAAATAAGTTATACTCACCAAATCCTCCAAGCAGGCTTACTGTTAGACCAGTCCCTGGAGTCTCTCTCCCCTTCTGCTGCAGCAGTTTAAGGTCCTGAGTCATCACGTTCTATATACAGTGTATAGGATGTGAGGATTCTGAGGGACATACCATCACTGCAGTGGAGGAGGAAACAGCCAGGAGGGAGCGATGAGGAAGCCGGAATTGGGCAACTATTTTTGAACCTAGGCAAAAATGAGCACTTAAAGCGGACCTTTACATTCAAAATTCTAATTCTACCAATGCATCCCTCTAGGTGTGATGACTAATAATAACAGATATGTCAGGTGTAAAATGCTGTAATTTTGAAATACTTACACTTGCAGAGCATTCACTTCCTGCTTCAAAATGGAAAAATATCTTCAGTTTGCCAATGCAATGCCTTGTCATTGAAAAGAGATCTCTTTCATTGTCAGAAGGTGTGGTACATAATGAAGCTGCGCGGGATTTACCCTTGCTGACTCAAGAAGGCGGCACGGAAAGAGCAGCATTTCCCTAATCAAACATGGCCGCCCGCTACATTGCAGCACCAAAATTTAAACATTAAAAAAAGGCATTTATAAAAGAAAATAAATATATTTAATTTGTTGTTTATTAATGCTTTTGGGAATTGTTTTTTTAGATATTCCATATTGCAGTGTAAATGTCCGCTTTAACCCTTGCAGTACGGGGGTAGCCGCAATGCAAGGAACATTTTTTAACTGGAGTAGTTCTTTAACTCCTTTTTAGACTGGCAAAACAAAGATGTGTCTAATGGTAGGAAGCATTCAAAGTCAGAACAAACAAAAACTTTGTAGAATGAATACTTTAGCATAAAACAAGCAACATGCAAATGTTATAACAGCCCCTAAAAGCCACATTGCACTTTAATTAGAAGTAATTCATTTTTTTTGCATTGAAATGTTGCTTTCAAGGTTTTCCTTCAAAACGTTCACCTTTTTCCAAGAAGGGGTGTGGTAGCAATATAACATTACTGCAGGAAAACGTATTGTAACAAATGGAAAATATTTTCAAGTATTGAAGATATAGAACAAGGGATGTAATGTAGTACTTTTCTTTGTATACTGTATTTTATACACAAATTTAATTTTGAAGATTAGCAACCAGCATATATAAACTACTCACTTGTCCTAATGCAGCCCAGCTACCACTTAAATAGACATCAAATTTTTTTTTTTATTTGCCTCATATTGAGCAACGTTTTCCTAAAGACAGCATGCCAACAATGGTAAGAGACTTAAAATTCACACAGTGTTCTAGAGTTAAAAAGCAACTTTATGTAATTTATATAAAAGGACCCAAGTGTAAAAAAATCTATAATGGGAATTTTTCATTGAAATTGAACATTACTTATTTCAATAGATAATCTGCAGCCAGGATTAGGAGAGAGAGAATGTCTGCATTTTATTGGTTAATTGCCAACAGCCTTGTTCTGTAATACTCAGTAAAATAGAATGGAATGCAAATGTATCCATTTCATGTTTGTGTTCTTTGTGGTATCAGCAACAAAAATAAATATAAAAAGTCATCTAGCCCAGTGATTTCATGTTACAGAAAGAATCATCCTCTTCCATCAATTGCCTTAAAACAAATCCTTTGTTATTTTTTAGCACCAACTTAATGCCATCTTTCTTTTGCTTCGATCAAGTATTCATTCTGCTTTCCACAGTGCTTGGGATCAGAGTAATGTAAACATAGCAAATGGCAGCTCATTCTGCCAAAAAAGTATTTTCTGATAGCCATTCAGAAAAATAAAACCTAAATCAAATGCCTTTTTTATTCAGTCACATGTCATGGGTTTTTTCGCAGCAATTTTGACTCCCCTTTACTTTGACCTCCATCTGAAAAAAGAAAAAGAAAACATTAAATACTATTAATTAGGGCTGGTAATGATTAAAATTTTTGTGTTCGATTAATCGAAATTTTTTTTAATCACTTTTCATTTTCGATCAAAAGAATAATCGAGGGATTAATCGTTAATTTCCCCAGCCCTACTATTAATGCAAACAAAACTATTAACATGAAGGTGTAAGCAGGGGAAAGCAGTTGCCACTGGCCCAGGAAGTCAGCAATAAAAACCATTGTTAGAGGTTTCCAGTCTTGCCCACATAAAGAAATTGGATTTTTTTTAGTTACTGTAAATCCAAAGTTCATTGAGGCAAACAGCCTTTTATATGTATGTACTGTTGGTTATACTGCCACCTGCCAGAGGATTTGACAGAATAACTGAAGGCCAGCCTCTAGGGGCCATAACGCATTAATTTAGTCATCCTACTCAGTTGAAGCAAAGCAGTAAGAAAATACACAAAGGCAATAGTCAGAATAGAAGCTGTGTCCTTCAGGGAGGAAAAAAAAAAGATTTTTTACCGTCAGTTCAATGTTCCCATTTTCTTTATTGCCCATATATAGGAAAACAATGTTTTATATTAATTTTCATAATATGAACTGCAAGACATCTCCAAGAAGTTCAGAAACAGAAGGGCAGGGAACCCCCAACAGGCAAATCACAGCCCAACAAAAAACTGGGAGCATACATAGCTGCTTGCAACACCTTGCAAACAAAACTAGAATACTCTGATGATGACACATCCATCTTGTAAAAGTTTGTGTGGGCTGAGGCGCAAGTCACAGCCTTAAAAAATTGAAATAGAGAGCCTGATGGTGAAAGGACCAAGAAGCACTCACTGCCCTGGTGGAGTGAGCCTTGACAAGAAATATAATAAATAATATACATCATTTCCTGCATTCAGGGATGGAGAGGAGATCAGAGTTTACCGATCTCCCTTTGATCTACTGTCACAGAGTAGTCGTGCCGGTCCCGGTCCCACTGGACACATCGGATCTCCGGACAGACAACTGCAGTGACAGCAGCGGCTGCGGGGGTGGAAACCGCACTGAATACTGATCAGGCATCTAGAGATGCCCGATCACTTGAATGTAAAGCTCCTGGCCAGCCGTTTAATTACAACGGCCGAGCGTCCAAGCCCTGTGCATGCACCACTTTTCCATGTTTTTTTTTATTTTCTTGATTTCACTTCACCATTTTGAACTATTTTGTGTATGTTCATCACAATCCAAATAAAAATCAATTTTAATTCCAGGTGGTAATGCGACAAAATAGGAAAAATGCCAAGGGGGTGAATACTTTTGCAAGCCACTGTACTGGCTGCAATAAGAAGCCCAACAAAGAGTACATGGAGCGGTAAGAAAGACTAATTTCTTGTCTGTAGGGTCTCTAAAGCAACCATGTCACCAAACTGAAAGTGCCCATAAAACATGTGCCTGTAAAAAGGAAAGTGAATATATGCCTCTCTTGGTGTCCATGCTGCTAAAAGCCATTCTGCTGAAGAGAAATAACGGTCTGAAGTTTTCCTTCAAAACCGGCACCATCTAGAGTGTTGATCTCTTGTTCTGCTGCTGCACTCACTCAGTGGTTCCTCCTGCTGACCTCTATGTCACCCACTGTGTAGTGTAGTGACGTAGGGGTAGAAGCTACTTAGCACTGTGGAGAACTAGGAGATCAACTTTAGCTGGGGGTTTCTCTGCAGTGGAGTGGTGCGTGGTGGTTTGGGTGGCAGGAACGGTTTTATAGGAACTGAATTTGGTGTCAGGGTTGTTTTAACCCTTCCACTTTCATGGTCATTTTTTTTCCTTCCAATTTTTAACTTAAAACTACCAAAAAAAATTATCTCCCCCCCCCCCCCCCCAACAAAAAGGTTTGGGAAAGCAAAGCAGTAAGAAAATACACAAAGGCAATAGTCAGAATAGAAGCTGTGTCCTTCAGGGAGGAAAAAAAAAAGATTTTTTACCGTCAGTTCAATGTTCCCATTTTCTTTATTGCCCATATATAGGAAAACAATGTTTTATATTAATTTTCATAATATGAACTGCAAGACATCTCCAAGAAGTTCAGAAACAGAAGGGCAGGGAACCCCCAACAGGCAAATCACAGCCCAACAAAAAACTGGGAGCATACATAGCTGCTTGCAACACCTTGCAAACAAAACTAGAATACTCTGATGATGACACATCCATCTTGTAAAAGTTTGTGTGGGCTGAGGCGCAAGTCACAGCCTTAAAAAATTGAAATAGAGAGCCTGATGGTGAAAGGACCAAGAAGCACTCACTGCCCTGGTGGAGTGAGCCTTGACAAGAAATATAATAAATAATATACATCATTTCCTGCATTCAGGGATGGAGAGGAGATCAGAGTTTACCGATCTCCCTTTGATCTACTGTCACAGAGTAGTCGTGCCGGTCCCGGTCCCACTGGACACATCGGATCTCCGGACAGACAACTGCAGTGACAGCAGCGGCTGCGGGGGTGGAAACCGCACTGAATACTGATCAGGCATCTAGAGATGCCCGATCACTTGAATGTAAAGCTCCTGGCCAGCCGTTTAATTACAACGGCCGAGCGTCCAAGCCCTGTGCATGCACCACTTTTCCATGTTTTTTTTTATTTTCTTGATTTCACTTCACCATTTTGAACTATTTTGTGTATGTTCATCACAATCCAAATAAAAATCAATTTTAATTCCAGGTGGTAATGCGACAAAATAGGAAAAATGCCAAGGGGGTGAATACTTTTGCAAGCCACTGTATTGGCTGCAATAAGAAGCCCAACAAAGAGTACATGGAGCGGTAAGAAAGACTAATTTCTTGTCTGTAGGGTCTCTAAAGCAACCATGTCACCAAACTGAAAGTGCCCATAAAACATGTGCCTGTAAAAAGGAAAGTGAATATATGCCTCTCTTGGTGTCCATGCTGCTAAAAGCCATTCTGCTGAAGAGAAATAACGGTCTGAAGTTTTCCTTCAAAACCGGCACCATCTAGAGTGTTGATCTCTTGTTCTGCTGCTGCACTCACTCAGTGGTTCCTCCTGCTGACCTCTATGTCACCCACTGTGTAGTGTAGTGACGTAGGGGTAGAAGCTACTTAGCACTGTGGAGAACTAGGAGATCAACTTTAGCTGGGGGTTTCTCTGCAGTGGAGTGGTGCGTGGTGGTTTGGGTGGCAGGAACGGTTTTATAGGAACTGAATTTGGTGTCAGGGTTGTTTTAACCCTTCCACTTTCATGGTCATTTTTTTTCCTTCCAATTTTTAACTTAAAACTACCAAAAAAAATTATCTCCCCCCCCCCCC
>NW_017308069.1:53888-70293 GCF_000935625.1 Nanorana parkeri
AAAAGGTTTGGCGCATACATAACCATAATTTTTTGGTACATTATAAAAAAATATATCTCATGCCTCAAAATTACATGCATGATGATTTAAAAGCCTTTGCAGCTAATCAATGTTTACTTTTTACTTAATTGTATTGCTATCACAATGGGTCTGCAAAGCATCTTAAGTGAAGGCCCAGGGCAGGTGACGGGCTCTCTTTAAGGAGACATCAGGGGTCTATTAGACTTCTAATGACTCCCCATTACTCTGCCTAATCAGATTGGGCAGAAATTGCACTCCATCTGCTGTTTTCCCGGCCAGAGCCACCAAAGTTCGACAGCTCTGAAACCAAAAGGCTCAGAACTAAGTGCTACCAGGTTTACAATGCACACTGGAGTTCGCTCTCCTCCTATCACTCTCTATCCTGATGGAAGTTTTAGTGTCCAGAGCTCCCAGGAGGGAAATCTTCCACTATAAAACCAGCAACCTGGAGAAAAAATTTAAACAAACTCATGGCTGATATTGGCTGCATGTACCTAGTAGTTGCAATGGTGGCAGTTAAAAGATAAATGAGCATCCTCAACAAGAATGGTTCCTTTGCAGATCGAGCAGTCCACTTTTTGTTTTATAACAAAGTCCTCCACAAAGGGAAAAAGGACAAAAAAAATAATTGCAGGGGGAGTAAAGGCCTGTTCAGGTGCTTTCAATCCTTAAACCCTTTCCCTGCCACTGACGTAAGGCTTATGGCGGAACACAACTGTTTCCAGCTGGCCAGCTCAGTAAGCCTTACGCCGGTGGCTTTCTCCCTTCTACTATAAGCTCATGGTTGCTTTAGCTGACCACTTCAATGTTTGTAAACAACTGGGGACACATAGTACTAAGTTTCCCCAGTTATGAATGAACAGGAAGTACTTTACATCACTTCCTGTTCATACATGAGTTTTTGAATGGGGAGAAGCACTCACTACAGAGGCTTCTACCCATTCATAACTGGATGATAATAAATATTTTACTATCACCAGTTTCTGAATGAATGTGAGTGCTTTTTAGTCCAGTGCACTGAGTGCTTTCCATTAATTTAGAACAGAGGTTGCAGGAAAAGATTGAGGACTCTGTGTCCTCAATTTCTATTTCAAAAGGGAAATGTAAGGGGTCTAGGCCAACCTGTGCTGTTCACACAGAACAAAGGAGAGTTTTGTCTCAGTATCTGAATGGGAAGAAAAGAGGGTGGAGAGCATACACACATGAAAACGCCACACCAACCCATAGAAAGTACTAACCCCAGCCCAGAAAGGGGAAACGGCAAACGGATCCTAAAAATTCCTGATGCTGGTCCAGCAACACACATTACATCAGCACCTTCAGAGAAAACAAAAAAAAAAAAAGGGAATCCAGACAATCTGCACAGCACACAACATACTTACTTCTAAGAGATGAGTCTTCAGAGACAGGGTTAGGCAAAGAAACAACCATGGCTCTGGAAATGACGATACATAAGGCAGAGCCTTGTGCTTAGAAGAAGAAACAAAACTCACAGTCAGATGCGAGAATTGATCTGCGAATCTGAGAATTGAAAGTGATCTGTGTCAAGACACTGTAAGCAGCAAAGGTGCCCCAGGTACATAACAGCAGCACTGTGCATTTAATTACATTTTCTGAAGCTAAAGTACCCCTAAAAGTGCAACACAGAAGTCACACTGGAGTCGCAGATTTAACCCTAAAGGGGACTGAGGCACCTTTGGGGGATGGATGAGGCTTTTTAGTCCAGCATTCAGCAAAAACACGCCATCAAATTTTCACTCTCCAAATGCCCATACTCACTTAGGAGGGTTTTCAGGGTCAGGGCTTCGAAAATGGACTACAGCCCTGAACCTGAAAAGCACCCTGTGACTAACCACACATGCAGCACAAAGCATCCAGCAGGGTGCCGACCCCCGGGTTAATGTAAGAACATTACAAGGCAGCCCTGCATCTTTCATCTGACATGGTCCAGGTATGGCCCACCAAGGCTCTGCCAAGGAGAAAAACTATCCAGATACAGTGGTGTATTTAGGTTTTGTGCTGCCCTAGGCAAGACTAAACTCGGGCGCCCCCAATCTAAGTTTGCCCCGCCCCTTCCGGTTTAGGACATTATGCGTAACCTGTCAGACGCTGGATACAGTGCGCATGCTGTTTCCAACCTATTAGCTGGATACAGCGAGCGCCTGTTTAAACAGTAACAGTTGCGCGCTGTATCACTTCTGCCAGCATCAGAGAGAGGAGGTTGAGCTCATTGGTGGATTTATGATCTAAACCACCTACCAGCCTTGCACAAATCCTTGCAGATCGGCTCCTTTGTGCTCTCTACCAAGCATTCAGTCAAAGCTGAAATGGCAGGTCTACCCCAGAGACAGGCAGATCGCCCATAAGAAAAGGATCACTGCAGTCTGCAGATGTCAGTGTCCACACACGGGACCCGAAGTTTATAGCTGCCCAGGTTGCAGGCTCTTTGTGCAGGCACTTAGGTACAGCTGCTGCTGCCGCTGACTTCTCCTGGCTGGGCTCCGTGTGCAGGGGGGATGGAGGAGGGGGACAGGACAGTTTATAATTGAAGAAGGAGGCGGTGTCAGGGTCCTCGGTGTGCCATACACTTATTGCTGATGGGCTTCCTTATCTGTGTGGTCTGCGCTCAGCCTAGCAGGTGAGGTTCCGTATCACTGGTTTGGGGGCGGCCGCTCTCTGGAAAGTGCCGCTCAAGGCAAATGCCTTGTTTGCCTCGCGGCAGATACGCCCCTGTCCAGATAGCTGCTGGAGGTGGTAGAGTGGCTTACAGAAGCATTAGGAAAACTTGCCAGAAGAATTTTGCTGAAAATTTTCAAAGACAAATAGTTTAGTTTAAAGAGGGTACTTCTCTCAGAGTTGTCCATCACCTAAAGACACTAGCAAAAACCTTTGCTTTGAGAGGGAGGGGTTATGTTGGGCTGTCCTGCAGCTTTGATTGATTTGCCAGTGTCCAGTCACCTAAAGGTAGCTACATAACCCAGTGGTTAAAAGATTTAAATCCCTGTGATGTTCAATTAGGAAACAGCTTAAGGTGGCCAAGCAGGAGAAGATCACGGAACCTCCATTCCCAGATCTCCTTTGAAGAGTGTCATCCTGAAAGCATTTTGTGTTGTGGCCAGGTAAACAGCAGAACAGGGACTTTCTGTCAATCTGCTTTGGTCGACTGTAGCGGATATATTAGGGATCGAATAGAAAATCCAACCCAAAATATAATCTTCACTTCTTGGCAGTTTCCTTAATGCATAGCTGACAGTGATATAAAAAATAAAAACCCAAAGTGGCTTTGAGCTACAAAACAGGCACTGCAAGGAGTGCTTGCACTCTCTTTTAAACATCTTCTCAAGAACCAGGGAAGCTAGAATTTGCAACTACTGACACCTGCAAGTACATCACCAATAGTGTCCTCACTGGCCAATAAGAAGGTACAGGAGGAGAGGAGAAAGGAGGTGGGTAGGTTTCAACGGTGTTCCAAAATGTTGGCGTTTGCACATCTGAGGAGGATTTAGGGCTTCTGTGAATACTAGAATGTTTAAAATTATGTGCAGGCACTATTAGGCACCCGCCTTTTCGTTCTGTTGCCAATTTTTTTCTTCGTTTGGGGGCATTACAATGTTGGCGATACTAGAAACATTACGAAATAAGCATCTTGGCAGACAGTAGGTTAGGATAAGAGTTTGGAGGGTATGACCGTGTGACATATGTGCAGGGAAGGAGTGGGTTGGGTATAAGAGTGGGTAGTATGTGCAAAGGAAGAGTCCCGAGGATATGACTGCTGGCAGTATGTGAATTAACCCTTTCGCTGCCAAGCCCTCCGGAACATATTTCAAATGAGCTGGCCAAGCCATTTTTGCAATTTTTTCCTATTGATTTGATTTTCAACTGCTGGGTTGCTAGCGTTTGTAAAAGACCCCCCAAACCATATATTTTCTGTAAGCGCAGGCCCGGTAGAATAAAAAGATGGTGATACTAAATTTGTAGGCCCTGCGATAATTGTGCAAATGTTTCTCAAATTAATATTAAACCGATAAAAATACACAATTCAATTGTTAAAACCCGCCGGGGTTCTCAGTGTGTAATGACAGTTCAGCATTCCAGGTTACCTTGTAACCAGGGGATGCTGGACTGCCATTACACACTGAAATGGCAATGCGTCACAAAGCTTTGCCATGCGCTGCCAGTTAATTGAATGTTTTCTTTTTAAAGAAAAATAAAAAAAATAATGCACTGCGATGCGTTCTAACAACGCACTGCAGCGCATGTGCATGGCGTACACCTCAATATGTGTATGTTATGTGGGGGAGGGAGGGGTTGTGCTTTTTTAAATTAGTTTTTCTTGTACACATTTTTTTTAACATTTTTATTTTTTTTACTGTTGGGGGGGCTGCAGTAAAATATATGGGGTCTAAATAGACCCCTGACATTTCCCTTTTGAAATAGAAATTGAGGACATAGAGTCCTCAATTTCTTTTTTTGCAGCCCCAGCACTCAATGAATGGGAAACACTCAGTACAGAGGCTTCTCATTCATTCACAAACTAATGATAGTAAAAATATCTTACTATCATTAGTTTATGAATGGGGAGGAGCCTCTAGCCGCTGATGACAGCTATTAATTTGAAGGGGACAGTCCGGGGAACAGTTCTACTATAAGCTCATGGTCGCTAAAGCGACCATGAGCTTATAGTAGAACTGTAAATGCCAGGTCCGTACGGCATACTGAGCTGGCCAGCCAGAAGCACTTTTGTACCTCCGTATGCCGTACGTCTTTGGCAGAGAAAGGGTTAAAGGAGTGTGGATGATATTACTGTAGGCAGTATGTGCAAGGAAGGTGTGCAGAGGGTATATGAGTGCGAGACAGGAGTGCAAAGGGTATGACAGTTTTTCCAATGTTTAGGAGAGGTGGTGAGGAGAGAATACTAAGACACAATGTACAGACAAGGTTTTCAAAACATGGGGGGAAAGGTATGGAAAAAATTTGAGAATACTACAAACTTTGATAGTTTGACAGGTTATATTTACAGAGACAGAGGTATTTAATTTATTACAGGTCTGTCAATTTATGCAGTGCTTTACATACTAGTCATTCACATCAGTACCTGTGCCCTCAAGGAGCTTACAATCTAAGGTCCCGATCTTAAATAAAAACATGTTAGGGCCAATTTAGAGAGGAGCCAATTAACCTACCTGCATGTCTTTGAAGCATGGGACGAAAACAAGAGTACCTGGAGGAAACCACGCAAGCACAGGAAGAACATGCAAACTCTATGCAGATAGAGGTCCCATGAATTCTAACCAAGGACCTCAGTGCTGCATGAGCGCTAACCACTGTGCTGCCTCCTCTATGTTCTTCAGATACAGCTTAGGGACAAAAAATCTCTGCTATGGATCTGAACTTACTCAGCTAGAATTGCTCTGTTCTGGTGCCTGATCTGATTAACCAGTTGACATCCGCGGTGTTAAACCCCCTTCCCATCCAGGCCATTTTTCAGTATTCAGCGCTGCGGTACTTTGACTGACATTTATTCCGTCATGCAGCGCTGTACTGAAATGAATTTTATACCCTTTTTTGGGGACAGATAGAGCTTTCTTTTGGTGGTATTTATTCACCACTGGGGTTTTTATTTTTTTACTATATTAAGGAAAAATACACCCGGTACCGGGTGTTCGCATTGGACGGGTCTTTTCTGCCCGTGCGTGCCCGCTAGGGGGCGCGCGCGAGCAGAAAAAAAATGCCGTCTGGCGACGGCAACCCGCCAATGCGACAGTGCCGTCCGTCCGTTTTTCTACTACGGGCGGACGGCAACTGGTTAAGCTTGTGTTCGGTCTCTGCATTATGCGACTGTATGCAGTCTGTGTTGTGAATAAGTGTAGAATGTAACACTGCTAAGGAGAGTGTAAGGGGGTACAACACAAGGTGGAATTTGGTGTCCTTCTCCAAAGAAAAACTAGGAGGAGAAAGTAAAAACAGTGTAGAAATGACAGAAATATGGAAGTATACTCACTGACAGTGTAAAGCTAGAAACCTTCAGTCTTCTTTTGTTTATTTAATACAGGATATAGGAAGAATAGCGATGTATACTGTAGGGGCCATCTTACTACACACTATTCATGCCAGTAGTAAGATACGTGTGTTGGGGGCAGAATATAGAAAAAAAAACCAATGGGTGTGGTAGGCATGGGATCTCAGTGGACTTAACGCAGAATGCCCTGGAATTCCCCATGTGAAAGTGTGACTTAGCTTTAATAATGTATAGGATATATATATATGTGTATCTTTAGTACTAAATCATTATGAACTTCAATGAAGAAAACGCTTTTAAAAATATATAATAGGAGTACAAGATAAATGTGCTTATTACCTGAGAAAGCTTGTTGCAAATGAGCTGGCAAGCTGGAGTGAGAAATTGTTGTCGTGTGCGTAGCAGTTGTTTGTAACCCTTTGAGTAAATCTAATTAAAAAAGAAGGAGAAAGTAAACTGTTACTTTGCAATAACATACTCTATAAGAGTGCCATTTATAAAAACCACATAGGAAAAAGTTATTACTCGCAATGTTTTTTATGACTTATATATTGCTTTAATAGCAGATCAGTTATATGCTAATGCTGGACTTTTTTTTAACAAGCCCATTTTCTTATTATATCACCACACCTATATATATGAAAAAAAGTGTATGTCACGATCGTGAATCCATATACGATATTGCAAGTATACCCAAACACCTCAAAATTATTATTATGTAAAAACACATATGCATCATATAATCTAGGGGCAGTAAATCTGGGTAACTGAATTATGGATGTGAACCTGAGTATCCTGGTCGACTAGACACAGCAGCATGTAGTAACACTCTGCAGCTTCTAAAACAAGCATGATACCTTTTAAAAAAAACAAAAAACAAACAATAGACTTATGAGAGAAATAACATGGCCTTAAAGTATTCGTAAGACCTCATCTTGAATATGCAGTTCCGTTTAGGCACCAAGTCAGGAAAAAAAAAAAACGTTGTGGGACTGGAAAGAATGCAGAGAAGGACAACTACAAAAGGGGCAAGTAGGATATAAACTATGAGGAAAGATTAACAAAATTTTAAGTACTCATCCTTAAGAAAAGTTGATTAAGAGCCAATTCAATCCACAGTGTCGCAATCTGTTTTTCAATTAATGCTAGCGGAAGGGCACCGAAAAATGAACACGTGTGAATGGGGCTAGTTTATACCGCTCCGTTGCGTTACGTTGTGTTGAAAATAAAGTAGAACATGCACTACTTTTTTTTCAGCACAACGTAACGTAATCGATCTGGTATGAACTAGCCCCATTCACACCTATTAATTTTTTGTTGGCATCAGTTAAAAAACGGATTGCAACGCAATGGATCAGAAGGAACCCTCCATTGAATTGCGATTTCCTTGCGATTTTTGGTGTGATCATAGCACCCTATATGCTATGATCATGCATAAATACATATGTGGTTGATATAGTAAAGGAAGTGGACATTAGTTAACTTTAAGGGTGCTGTAAAAGAGACAAGGACAATCCTTGCAAACGGAGAAAAATAGGAATTTTGTACTCCGCATCGGGTAATACTACCGCCTACAGGAGGTTTGGACAATTGCAAGCAAGCTGTAGGCCAGCCAAGGATAACCCCTCCCACTATCAGTATGCCTCAGTTTTGCAGCGAAGCAGTAACGAGAGCGTGATCATAAACACAGACATGCAATAGCCGTCCAACTGATGGGTTGGCAACACAGAAATCCAACACCAAAAGGTTCAAGAAAAAAACAAAGAACTGGGGATTGCCGGCAGCTCAAAGAGCCATCTGAAGGACAATAAGCCTGAAGCTGTCATCAGATGAGGCTGCAACATCCACTTGGTAGCACTTAGAGACTGTTTGAACAGATGACCTGGGAAACAGTTGATTGATGCTAAAAAGTCAAAAAAGCACTCACAGATCTTCACAAGTGCACTTTGACAGGAAAAGGGTGGAACTTTGGAACTTGATACTTGAGATAAGCTTGGATGATGGCCTGCCTGAGCCACCTAGAGGTGGAACGAGAAATTAGAGTATCCATTGCTGGATTACAAAAAAACAAAACAAAAAAACAGGGGAATCCGTCTTCTTAAATGAAGCAGTGGCTGAGAGACAGAATCTACAGCCCTAAACATATGTAGGCCAGATCTGGACCATGGAAGAAAATTGTGACATTTTATTGAACTGGAGCTGGACAGATGAACAGGAGAACCGTGTCCTGGCTCAGGTGAAAGGAAGAAACTATCTTGGGTAATAAAGAAATCCTGGGCCTCAAAACCACCTTGTCCCTATGTAAAATCACAAAGGGTTCTTGGCAGTAGGGATACATTGGCCGCCGAAACATATCGACCGAAAATTGCACTTTTGGCTAAATGGGGAAAGGGCAATTTTCCTGCCGATACATTGGCGCATCCCTGCTATCTTTACTCCCCACTGCTCTGTTTCCCAGCGGGGAGGAGAGAAAGTGTGACAGCGGGCCGAGCGCTGTGAGTGGCCGGCGTCTCTCCTCCCACACCGCTCAGCCTCCTATCACAGTCCGGCAGAGCGGTGTGTGGGCGGAGACAGCCCTCGCTGTCACAAGAGGCTGAGCTTTCCTCCCTGCACTGTTCACGCAGCCTCTTATGTGACAGCGTGTCTGAGAGGAGAGCGAGTACAAACACTCCGTGATCAGTGATCGCTGAGTGTTTGTAGATAATTGACAACATGGTATGTTTACTATATCCTCACACAGGTCTGCGACTAAAAAGCTGTTCATCATGATTTGCCACAACATGCAAAATTGTCTTTAAATATATCATTTTGTCCAAATTACTATTAATTAATTCACATAAGTGCATTTAAGATATAAAATGCCAAAAAAACCTTAAAGGGTTTGTCCGAGTTATGTAAAAAAAAAATAGCACTGTAAATCTGATGGTCAGCAATATATACATAAGCTAAGCAAGTTTTAAGTCTGTTCTTCTAATGGTAGAAGGGGTTAATCTTTCCTGAAGAATCCAGTGGGAGGGAGACACAGGGCAGATAGCAGCAGCACCGGTCAGTGCAGGGGGCGTGGCCAGCACTGTGACGTCTCGTGTACAGACACGGAGCTGCTCTCTCCTGCATGCCACACTTGTGCACGAATCATCATCAGGTTCTTGGCTCTAGGGTATTCACACTTTTTCATCGCAATTCGTGTTAGCTCGTCATTCTTCAACCGTTATGTTATGGCTCGGCGAAAGTGTATTAATTCGCCAGGCAGTTTCTGTTTCATCTGTGGTCAATATACAGTGTTGAAACAGCAGAATATTACAGACTTTGTGAAAAAAGTATACTTCGCATACTTTGGACAAAAAATTGGAGATCAAGATAAAGTTTGGGCCCTCAAAGTGTGCAAATGGTGTGTTGAGGACCTCCGAAATTGGTTCAAGGGTAAGAAAAAATCTTTCCGTTATGGGATTCCTATGGAATGGCGAGAGCAAAAGAACCATAGTGATGACTGTAACTTTTGTTCATGCCATGTGAAAGGGTTTAATTCCAAATGGAAGCATTCCATTTCATACCCCAATCTTCACTCAGCAATTCGTCCCATCCCCCATGGCACAGATATACCAGTACCCAAGCCCCCTGCTACCTTGGAAGAGATACCTAGCTCCGATGAAGGTGAAGTCATACCTGAACCAGATGACGAATCAAGTTCTGACTTTGAAGATGATACAAGACCAAAATTGTTTTCTCAGGAGGAGATGAATGATTTGGTAAGAGACTTGAATCTTCCCAAAGATGCCGCTGAGTTACTCGGATCAAGGCTGAAAAGCAGGATTTTATTGTTGCCAGGAGTGTCATCTTCATGGTTCAGACATCGTGAAAAGGAGTTTGTTCCTTACTCCGCCCAGGATAACAAGTTGGTTTATTGCATCGATGTCGTAGGTCTGATGGGTCAATTTAAAATCCAATATGATTCAGAGCAATGGCGTCTTTTTATAGATTCTTCAAAAAGAAGTCTCAAAGCAGTTTTACTCCACAACGCTTTTTTCGCTTCCATACCTGTAGGTCATTCCGTACACTTGAAGGAAACCTACGAGAACTTGGAATTGGTTCTTTGTAAACTTAAATATGAAGACCAAGGTTGGCAAGTGTGTGGGGACTTGAAGGTCTTGTGCATGTTGCTCGGGCAACAAGCAGGGTATACAGTGGGGCAAAAAAGTATTTAGTCAGCCACCAATTGTGCAAGTTCTCCCACTTAAAAAGATGAGAGGTCTGTAAAAACTGTACCAAATACCCTTGTTTTCTGTGTCTATGGGACAGTAGAGACAGACAAAATCACTGGACCAAGAAGAGTTGGCAGCCGAGGGTGCTAACAGTCGGTGAAAAAAATGTACTCTGAGAAACTTTGGTACCTTCCCATAAAGTTCTTCTACCACCTCTCCACATAAAATTGGGATTGATTAAGCAATTCGTAAAATCACTTCCAAGAGATGGAGAATGCTTCAAATACTTGGTCATCAAGTTTCCATGTGTCGGAGGCAAAATTGAAGGAAGGTGTGTTCGTCGGACCAGACATTAGAAGGCTTATAGTTGATCAAGAGTTTGTCAATACCATGACGGATCCTCAAAAAGAAGGGTGGATTGCGTACAGAAATTTTTAGGCAATAACAAAGATCCTCGCTACAAAAAGATTGTCGGAAGAATGCTGAAAGCATTTCAAGCTTTAGGTTGCCTGATGAGTTTGAAAGTGCATTTCCTCCAGTCCCACCTTGACTACTTTCCTGAAAATTTGGGAGCTCTGAGTGAGGAACAAGGTGAACGATTCCACCAAGACATTAAAGAGATGGAAAGGAGATACCAGGGAAAATGGAGCATTACAATGATGGCAGACTACTGTTGGATGCTTCAGAGAGACATTCCTAATGCTACTCACAAGCGTAAATGCAGCAAGAGGAGCCTCACAAGGAAGAAGAATCGAGTTTAGTGTGTGTAGGTGAGCTCATTTCAGTTCAAAAAAGGATTTTCATGAAAATATTGTAATAAAACTTTAATTTTATGTCTATTTCTATTTATTTTGAGGTATTGCCTTATTTAACATAGTTACCTAAATTGTCAGGAAACGTGATGTCCTATGACAAAATGGAGGTCATTTTCAGATTCAGCGCACCAAAAAACATAAAGATTACGTGGAATAACCAAAACAGCTCTCGAAATTTTTTGCAGACCCGTGTTATGAATGAATGGGAAGTGATCTACATCACCTCCTGTTCATTCATAGTTGTAGTTATAGTAAACACACAATGTTCTCATGTTATGAATGAACAGGAACACTCAGAGGATTCCTGTTCATTGATAAAAGGGGATACAGAAAAAGAGATAGAGGACTTTGTGTCCTCAATCTCTTTTTCTATTTTAAAAGGGAGATATCGGGGATCTGCTTAGACCCCTAATATTTCCCAGAAGCAAAGTAAAAGAAAAAGTAAAACATACAAATATTTAATAAAAAAATAATTAATAAATACAAATAAATTTGTATTATTAATTGTATAAAACAAATATAAAAAAATTAAAATAAAATATTAAAAAAATTAAAATAAAAAACATTTTTGGTTTTGGTCTGACAATTTTTTTTATTTCGGTTTCGTTTTTGAAATTTCCATTTTGGTGCACCTCTAAAAAAAACATAGAACAAAAAAGGAAAAAATAAATAAATATTCAGACCGCCAGGGAGGTTAAGAATAATAATTACACATAGGTGTGCATCCTTGGTGTACAAAGAAACCAGAATTTCTCCATGGTGAAGGGAGACGATGATAGACCTAGTGGGGGTTTCATGAGGAATTTCTGAGCTCGAATGGAGCATTCAGGGTTTTGAGATCCAAGCTGGGGCAGATGCCCACTTTGAATTTGGGAATGGTGAACAGGTTGGAGTAAAAGGTCTTCATGTGGGACTTTTGAGGTGCTTCAATGATATGCTTATTTAAGGTACAATACGTCATTAAAAAGTGCAAATTTTATTCATACAAAATAGGACAATTACTTGTTACATATACACCTTTTTCGTAATAAAATACATGAATGCATATTGTCATAACATCTAGTCACTCATCTGGGGTGGTCAACCAGGTGGTGACTATAAAATATACAACATATCTACAATACCGCTGACAAGTACCCTACACATTATCTTCAACTGTAAAGTTAACTTATTTTTGTCGAAAGAGCCTGCATAAAACAAATCTCAGATGAACAGTGACTGCAGCCAATCATCAATTGTATACTGACTGTGGCACTGCCTGGTGGGGCTGAACTAGCAAAAATGGCCAGTGTATACCAGCTTAACTAAAGTAGAAACAATTAAAATGGACTAAAACAAGTTGTGGACTATTCAATGGTTAGACTTGCCAGAGGTTAAAATGAACAATGAATACAACAAAAATATTTTAAGGAGGATAATTTTAATGTCCTTACTCTGAGTGATACTATGATGAAATGCCGCTGAGGTAGAACATGGAGATGTTGTTGCACCAGCAGTATCACTCCCAAAGGTAAGCAACTCCAAAGGAAACTGGAATGGCATATTAACAGGTACCAGGCCACCCAACATGCCAAATGGGCTAAGTGAGGTTGTTGCCACGTTGGGATTAGTTACAGATAATGGTGAAGCCATGAGGGTCAAAGGTGATGTATTTGCAAGAAGAGATGCTGCAGACTATAAAAGAAAATGTGTTAGTGGTCAGTAACAACAGAGATTTTCATAATCATATACATAATAATATACAGGAAACTTTCAGAATTAAAAGAAAAAAGTGTCTCAATTGTGCCAAATTTAGAGCAAAACAAAAACGTACCCAATGTTACAAATTTACTAAAGCAAACAAAAAAAATCACATGTATTGTAGCTTGCTAATCCTTAGATGAGATGGCTGCATTTGTTTTCTTTTTTACCTGGTAACCCTGCGAGCAACAAACTTCCTGTCCTGAGGTGGTTATACTTACTTGCTCCATTATATCTATGTAGGGAGTCATAGTTGTCACTTAAGATGGAACCTTGGTTCAAATCCCAACCAGAACAGTACCTGTCTGGGCATGGATACACTGGTTTCCTCCCACATGCCAAACACATGGTAGGTTAATCGGCAAAAATTAGTATGTGTGTGTATGCATGTGAGGTAGGGACCTTAGACTGTAAGCTGCTTGAGGGCAGGGACTGATGTGAAAGTACAATATATGTAAATTGTCCATGCTACATAAATAACTGTAATAAATAGGATGATGACATTATTTGCACTTTCAGTTCAGCTCACATAAAGATAAGGACACTGCATTTGACAACGGGTAATTGCGGAAAATGTTTTTAGCTTGAAAAATGAAAAAAAACAGCCACTACATCCAAGGGCTAATAAGCTGCAATACATAAGAGCTTCCTTCTCAAGTTTAGATATGTATTAGTGCGCATTTACAAGCGTATAAGGCGGCTGGGCGTATAAGACGGCCCGTTAATTTTTCAGTTAAAACATAGGTTTTGGGCTATACTCGTCATACAAGACTACCCCCCCCTTCTGAGACAGCACTAGCGGCAGAGTAGAGTACTTGGAGTTAAGGAAGTAATGCTGGAAGTAGTTACACCCATGAGGGCATGTTAGTAAGTAATGTTAAACGATAATACACTGTCCCTTTAAGGTAATCCAGCACAAGTTGTAGCAATACAGTTTCAGATGACAGTACTTGTGGTTAGGAAGTGCTGCTGGCTGATTGCTGGCAGATGCGTCCTTCAGGTAAGGTTACAACTAGTAGTCCTGTCTAGGAGGTTCAGAATGGCAGGTGAGCGGTTAGGGTCCACTTGCTCAACGTTCTACCACGTTAGAACGCCGAGCAAGTGTAACCTTCTCCATCTTATGGAGGAGGAAGACTGTGGGGGGAGGAGCCGTGAGCTACAGCTGATAGCGTCCTTAAGATCCAGTGATGCCAGTGGGTGAAGTCTGTTCCCCATCAAGCTCCGCCACTGTCAGCATCACCGACAGTGTGTGTCACTAGTTGTTATGGAAACTATTGGCTGTAGCTGACAGAGTCCTTAACAACTAGTGATGCTGACAGTGGGCGGAGCTTGATGGGGAATTCAGAGAACCCGAGGAGTTCCCCATGAGGTCCACCCTGCTGCTGATTAACAGCTGGCAGTAGATGGGTGCCATAGCATGCTGGCTATAGCACCCAGCCACTCCCTGCTGTCAATTAACAGAACGGACTTTATGGGGAACTCGGTCTGCATTCCCCATCAAGCCCCGCCCACTGTCAGTCACTGGATGTTTTTAGAATTCCTCATCAGGCTCCGCCCACTCAATGCAAGACAAATGCAAAGGGGGGAATTCTGGCTGACACCATTACCCAAATATGGCCATATCTGGGTTATGATTAGCTAGGACCCCTGGCCCCTTTATTTACATTCAGCTGCTGGCTGGGGAATCTCTCGGCTGACAACTGAATAAGTCAGGATTGCATAATTGGTTGCTTGGACTCCTGTGGCCCATTGTCCTAGCAACCAATGAACAGGAAGCTGTTACATTCAGGACAGCTTCCCAGTACACACACATGCCCCACTATGAGCACTGGTGTGCCAGGTCAGAGTTGGTCTTAATTACCACCAGTTTACAACCTGTAAACTGCCAACAATAGCGACAGATTTTTAAAGTCTCGGAGCTGAATCTGTAGCAAGTGTCAGTAAACTTACCGGAACTGGCAACAGGGCCTTTTGAATTTGGCGCACCACCTTTTTAAGGTCTATAGCACCAGAAAAGTGCTGTTAAGGCTTTATTGAGGTCCCCCCAATGTTGTGAAACAGGTCCTGTGCCCAAGTGTACTATGTATATATTAGGCAGATCACATCATCGCTTGTATCCATGGAATGGCAGATTTATCAAGGAACTTAAGCCAATTAGTCAACAAAATAAGCAGCGACTGGATTGCTCCTTTACTTGCAACTAGTTCAGTTGCTGCAAATTTGTGCAGCGCCAATTTTGCATAATTTGCAGAAAAGCATACAAGCAGCATGACTTCTCAGAAGTGTAACAGTCTTTCTAACACTTTCTACAGAAAAGGCTGGTCCATAAAGTCCTCCCTGATATTAATTTACATATAAAAGAATGCACGGTTCAGACAGTCGTGTTGTTGCAACAGCTTTTGTTTGAGTCAGAGTGCTCATTAGATTCAACAAAATACAATATGTTTTCCTTAACCCCTTCACGATTCATGACGGGATAATTCAGTCATGAATCCTCAAGGGGTTAAACAGACTCCCGGGACTCCGATCCGGTAAAGTGGCCACCCGACACCCCCGCCGTGTTTCCCGGGCTCCGCTGCCCCACCTACGGGCCCGGGACCTGCATCTCTGGTGGGAAGCTCTCCGTTCACCGCTCTCCTCCTCTTTCTATGGGACCGGGAGCAAAGCATATTGCATCACTTCCAGTCCCTGAGCTGTCATTGCTGGGCTCTTGAAGCCCAACAATAAGCTATTAAAGTGTGATCTGCACTACAATAGCCTAATTAAAAGTCATACTGGGGATCCAAAAGACCCCTAGTATCACCTTAAAGAGGGCCTGTCACCACCAATATGCCATCACCTGCATAGCAAATAAAGTAAAAAAAAACAGTTCTAAAAATAAATTAAATGTAAAAATAATATTTTTTTAAAAAGTCCCCCCGCGAGCATGCACATCGTCACTAAAACACGCATCGGGTGCGCCTACGTACGAAAACGACAATTGCGCTACACATGTTGGGTATCGCCGCACGTGCCAGGGTAAGAGCAATAATTCTAGGGCCAATGTTTACGCACATCTGTAAATTGATGACCTGTAGGGGCTTTTAAAGCGTTGTTTATGGACTTTTTGGGGTAATGAATTCTGTTGCAGTTTTACGGATGCACACAAATTTTTAACCTGGGCATGTTGGGTATCTATTTACTCGTTGTAGCCTCATCTTTTAAATTTCACAAAAAAAAAGGTTTTATATAGTGTTTTAGGGCACTACATTTACCTTAAGTGCATTGTTCACAAAATATTTGGATTAGGATAACATATAAATTCATCATACATTAAATGTATAGCAATATAAACAATATAAATTATCTAGAATATCAGTTAAAGTATGCAATTAAAAAAGTTGGGAGGGCAGTATGTATTAAATAACGTGATAAGTGATATGAATAAATAATACATACACTCACTGCCAACTTTTTTTTTGTGTGTAGGTACACCTATTCAGCTGCTGGTTAAGGCAAATATCTACCGTGTTTCTGCGAAAATAAGACACTGACATTTTTTTGGGCTCTGAAAAACATACTAGGTCTTATTTTTGGGGTAGGTCTTTTTTTTTTTTTTTTTTTTTTACCAC
>NW_017308069.1:70582-78814 GCF_000935625.1 Nanorana parkeri
TTTTTTTTTTTAATGTACAACAATCCAAAGTTAATGCAAATCCAAATTAAATAATCCAAAATGACAGGGATTATTTATAGGGTGATCAGGGCAATCATGGGTGCCGTACCTTTCCAAGAGAAAATTGGTAACCAATCGCTGGCCAGAATGAGCGAAGTGCGCTTTCACTATCATTCCTCACTGGCAAGTGCATTTGGAATCAGGAAAAAACGAAAAATGGGGATAGGAAGGTTTTATAAGGTGTATACCTTGTATAGTGTAGTAAGGGTGGGTCCCCTGTTTTAATATTAACAAAAAACACAGATTTCCCCGAAAGGGGATCCCACCATTCTTTCAAAGTGTACACAAAATAATTTATAAAAATATATATATTTATTATAGAAATTTTAAAATGTATAACATATATATCAAAAGGTAACAAGACATTGACCAACATATATATATGGCTGCATTCTGTCAAAAATACTAAACAATGCTGTAGAAAACCGACAGTAAGGGCCTAAATTCTATAATGAATATGATATAATCGTATTAACCAGTGAATTAACTTCGGAGAAAGTGTCCGTATATATACGAAAACAGAGCTCTGTATTCAAAAAATGTATATTGAGGAAAAAGAAAAAAGGAGGAAAAAACGAACAGTCATCATCAAAGTGTAATAAAGAGATGGATGTTTAACTCACAATGAGATTTATCCTCGTTCTAGGATCCGGTTTGAAGAGAAATAATGATGTTACTGCTACTCCAACTGGATCTATTTTGCAGAATGTAGGTAGTACAGGAGATGTGGTTGTATCTCGGCTTTTGAGCTGATAGCTGTAAATCAATGCCTTAACTGAACTCCAATGTGGATTCCATGAAATTTAGAATTCAGATCATGAATTGCCATGTAGATGGAAAAAATGATTCTGGTTAGATCACTGTGGAGTGATTCGATATCCTCTTTTTTATGTGCAGTAATACAGGGATCCAAAAAGATGTAGTCATCAAATATAGCAAACGTTGTAATGATGTCTGCGGTGGATTCAGGAGATGACCTTGTCTCGGCTTTTTAGGAGATATAAGCCTTTACTGAAAATGCAGCATCTATGTCCTCTGTTTTCATAGACGGACCGCCAATATATTCTTAGTAATTCAATGTGTAAAATAGAAGTAACCCATGAGGGTATATCAGGCAAATCATCGGGCAGCCTCCAACAGTGCAGCCATATAGAAAAACCTCTACTAAACGCCTATGACGCGTTTCACCCACTCCCACACCGGGGCTTCATCAGAAGGGCGCTGCATTTGGAATTTGGAATCACTCCGCCTGCGTCAGGAGCTGGCGCTATAGAGGAGGCATCTGCTCCCTCCGCTGCCACCTCGCTTCCTCTAGCACCGGCTTCGTTTGCACCTCTGATTCTCTGCCACAGCTCTTCATGTTTTCCCTTATGCCACCACCGGCCCTGGGAAAGGTCACAACTAGGTCTTATTTTTGGGGTAGGTCTTATATTTTAGCAATTCCCAAAAATAGTACTAGGTCTTATCGGGGTAGGTTTAATTTTCGGGGAAACAGGGTAATCAGTCAATCACATGCCAACAACTTGATGCATTTAGGCATGTAGACATGGTCAAGACTATCTGCTGAAGTTCAAATTGAGCATCATAATGGGGAAGAGAGTGATATTAACCCCTCCGTGACAGGAGACATGCACTGAACGTTCCGTCACAAAGTGCCTAAATGACTGGCCACGTACACTGTACTAATAGGCCGAATAGTACAGAAACATTTCTAAAATCCTAGGAATGAGAGGTTTTTCCAAATAAAGGACAAATAAATGAATGCATTTAATGCAATTTTTATTAGTTGTGCTGGTTTTGTAAGCAATACTACAAATCATTTAAAGTTTTTTCCTCTTTTTTTATATTTTATTTGTTCTAAGTGAGGCGTTAGGTACACATTTGTGATATAATATATAGCCCTATCTGTCCTCTAAAAAACAATATATAATGTGTGTGGGGGCACTTTGTAGATGAGAATCTGCTGGAGACTTCTGTTCCATTTGATCTTGTACTAGACAGGAAGTTCAGGAAAGACAGGAAGATCAGTAAAGCAGAGCAGAGAGAGTTGGAGACAGCTGGATGACTAAGTGCTTGAGCAAAAATTTCAAGAAATGCTTTACTGGGCAATTAATATTTGTTTAATCTGGGGTCGTTATTGAAAAAAAAGCGTTAGAGTAATTTTAGGCCTCATTCACAGTCCTGCACATAGGTGCGTATTGTACCACATGCAGCATATGCAAATAAATGGCTCCATACACATAGCTGCGTAGCGTAAAAATGCGCAAAAGCAGAATGGAACCGAGATGCGTCCGAGCAGCGTATTTCTGCGTATTTTACGCGCATATACGTGCGTATAGTTCACTAAAATTTCTATTACGAATTATGCATTTTGGGATTGCATACAGTGCACGTATATACGCACATGCACGCGTATATACGCAATTAGGGATGCACAGATACTTGGCATTTTCATGAGTACTACCAGGGTTGCAGCTGGGACCTGGCTCTGGCACTCCACCACTGTCCTGAAATCATTAGTCTGTATTGTTTTAGAAAAACTGTCACATGACAATAAACAAAAATGTATCAAGTACTCGTACTTGTAAGTACCCGGCAAGTACCAGTACTCGCAAAACTGGTATCTGTGCATCCCTTCATTTATATTTATAAAAACAAAATTGTACATTAATACAGAGATGTACTAATCCCAGGAGCTCTGTGTGCTCCTTACAAATGACAGCTGCCTCCTAATTCTTGAATTTTCTCTATTCTGGTCTTGGAGCTCAAAAGTATCGGTACATGTACTCGTACCAAGTACTGTACTTGGTATCTGTGCAACCCTATACGCAATATACAATTTGGCTCTTGTGTTGTGTGTGAATGAGGCCTTACTTTGTGACTTTAAATGTGGAATGGTTGTTGGTGCCAGATGGGCTAGTTGGGGTATGTCAGAAACTGCTGATCTGCTGGGATTTTCCAAACAACCATCCTAGGATTTACAGAGAATGGTCTGAAAAAGAGAAAATATTGAGTGAGTCGCAGTTCTTTGGGTGAAAATGCCTTGTTGATGTGAGAGGAGAATGGTCACACTTGTTCAAGCTGATAGAAAAGCAACAGTTACTCAAATAACAACGAGGTATGCAGAAGAGCATCTCTGAACGCACAACACATCGAATATTGAAGAAAATGGGCTACAGCAGCAGAAGACCACACCGGGTGCCACTCCTGTCAGCCAAGTATAGGAAACTAAGGCTACAATTCGCAAGGGCTCAAAAATTTGGTGAATTTGGTGTAATCCGGTCTTGCTTTAATTGTTCAGGCTGGTGGTGTAATGGTGTGGGGGATATTTTCTTGGCACATTTTGGGCCACTTAGTACCAACTGAGCATCGTTTATATGCCAGACATTACCAGAGTATTGTTGCTCACCATATCCATCCCTTTATGACCACAGTGTACCCATCTTCCGATCGATACTTCCAGCAAAACAACAGACTAGGTAAAAAAGCTAAAATCATCTCAATCTTGTTTCTTGAACAGGATAATGAGTTCACTTTACTCAAATGGCCTCCACAATCTCAATCCAATAGAACACAGAGTGCGGAACTCCTATTGCCCAACACCTGGGATATGCAGTTCCGGGAATCTGTTTTTTTTTTCTACATTTAGGCCCGCTGCGGGAAAGCAGGGCTAAATGTAGAGCGGAGGGAGCTGGTGCTCATTTTGTACAAATAATCTGAGTGGATGCACAGCCACCCAAATCACTTGTAGCAGCCTGCTTGTCCGCCCCCCCTCCACTGTCTCCCCCCCTCCCCCCACACACATTGTTTTTGCTGGGGTCCCCCGCTCTCCTGGGGGATCTTGGACCACGGCAGACTCGAAAACGTCCGTTCTCCATACTGCTCTGTGTGGTCAGTAAAGGTGCCCATACACCTTGCGATTAAATCCCACGATCGTACGATAATCGCAAAGTGTATGGAAGGCGTGCAACCGTTTTTACTGTAAGGTCGCACGTCTTTTGTCGAACCAGCATGCTAGAAAACCTGCCGAGAATCGTACGATTCTCGGCGGGTTTCTAGCCTGCTGGTTCGACAACTGCGGAACGGGCCGGTGTGCGCACGCGCACACTTCCCGTTCAGCATTGCGGTCATCAGAAGCCCGCCCATCTGGGGGGCGGGCTTTCGATGATCGCAAGTACGATCTGCCTGTCCAAGATGGCCAGATCGTACAAGCTTTTGATTGGCTTACGACCATCGCAAGACAACAGTCTTGCGATGGTTGTAAGGTGTATGGGCACATTAAGACAAGAGCGCTCTACTCACAGCGCTTCCTGTCTCAGCTGTTACAATCCAGGCTGCACAAAAGAGATCCAGCACAATGCTGTGCTCTATCTTCTGTATTGGAGGGCAGGCTGCATAAAGAGAGAACAAACAAATAATAAAAAAAAGTGAAACAAATAAAAATAAAGAAAACTTAAGAAAAACCAAAGCAAAAAAAAGTAAAAAAAATAAAAATTACCCAAAAATAAAATAAAAATATTAAAACCTCGCTATCTGCATGCGAATAAACGCACGTGTAGGGCTTTGTGGGTGTGCGCTGAGTGCTGCCCCTATTCAATTGCTTGCCATATTATGGTAGCTGAGAAGCAGCGCTCTAACACGCACATAGTACTATGTGTCCCAAGTTAAGAAGCAGCTCACTACAGAGGCTGTTATCCATTCATAACTGGTTGATAGTAAATATTTACCATCCCCAGTTTGTGAATGAATGGGAAGCCTCTGTACTGGAGATTGAGGACTCTGTGGACTTTAAAAAAAAAAATATAAAATCAATACAGCTATATGAGACTTACTGTAGAGACGAGGGAGCACAGAGCTGGCTTCCCAGCCAATCAGGAAGCCGGGCGAGTGTAATGACGAGGCACCCGGCTTCATTTTCCCTTGTTACCTCATGACCTCCTAGTGACAAAAGCATGGGGACAGCTTCCCTGCTAATCAGGAAGCCAGGTGGTGAGTCACTACACGCCGCCTGGCTTTTTAAATGGGACTTCCGGTATCGCCAAGTACTGGGAAAAAAACATTGGTACTCGTAAACGAAATACCGGTATCGGTGCATCCCTACTCCTTAGTGCTGGCCAGGACTTTTGTTTTGAGGGTGACTCTTCTCTTGCTTAGTCTGATGGAGTATCTCTCACTACATTCAGATGCTGCAGGTGCACAAGCAGCCCGATGTCTGGAGGAACTCCATTTCCTTTGATTGACAGCGACTCTGTGTACGTTTCTCAGAATGTCATCTTTCTCTAGACTAGCTTTTTTTTTTAGAACAAAATTTATAATGTACATAAACTGTGGTGCAATCTCCAATCTTTTTTTTTCCATGTCATGTTGAATTCTGGTTGCCTGGTTGTTTTACATAGCAAAATAGTACAGTGAACAATTACAAGAAGGATATGTAATCTAAATTGTGTTTTAGATGTTTATTTTTAACTTTTTGTTGCAAGTGAAAAATTTTACTTTATTGCTACTCTTCACTTGTATGTTATCCATAGGTGCACCAACCAACTTTTTTTTTTTTAATGTACTCAGTGGTTCACATAGATCACCTCGCTGGACTTCGTGATTAACGCGTATTTCACAGCTGGACACTATTAATTTCAATACAATTTATCTTTTAAATGGTATTTGTGAATTTATTTGTAGTTTACTCTTTTGCGGAATGGGTAATGTACCCCGTACTCATTCCTGTAGGGGGGAGGGCCAGATATCTGGGGCCCCCTTATGATAAATGTAATTGGTTAGTTTGTGGGATTATTCCACATCGTATTTCATTATCTTTTCATGGATCATATTTTATCTGTTCACTTTATAACTATAGTGCCTATATACCCAGCCTCATGTGTATAATGATTCATTTGTTGTCCATTGTCCCGTTAACACGGGTCTGCGTGCCGTTCAGGCAGCGTTGCCTGGTATCCTGGCAACCTGGAGGCATTGTGATTGGTTCCCTGTCTATTGGCAATGATGTAAGCGGAAGTGTGAGTGCGCAGGTGGTCACTGCGCATGCGCCTGCCGAGCCAGTGGGTTTCCAACGGCCAATGGGGACGGATCCATTACAGTTTCGAGGCTACCCGCCCACTTCCACACAAGATCGTGTGAGGGGCAGATGGAGCCTCTGATCAATATGGTGGTCACTATTCCCTACAAAGAGCCATGGGTGGAGCGGACTTTTTGTCTATCTGGCAAGGTATGCATTTGATGTATAATTGCATATAATCGTCTGCACATGATGCTTGGTGTTAACAGAGAACGGGCGGGAATACAATGTTGTTCTGATGTCAGAAGGGGGAGGTAACCTTTATTTGATTGGTTTATTGGTTTTCATATCTATGTATTTATGTCACTTTGGTATTGTTGTTCATTTTCCATTTGCCTGAAGAAGGAACCGTGCTGTAAAATGCTACACTATTTTTAGTCAAACAAGATTGACTTGGCATTGCATTGGAGTACAAGTGACTTTCTGTTTGCCCTTATTAAGGGGACTTTCAGATTCTGATAATTCCCCCCCGCAGACCCCCAACATAATCCCTTGGGCACTGGATGTGGGATGAGGCCCTTAGCCTCATCAACATGGGGACAAGGTGCCTTGCCCTGGGGGGAGCCTCCTGGCAAGGTACCCTCCCAATAAGGGGGGGGGAGGGATACTGCCCCTCTGCCTTCCTGGCCTGCCAGACAGCATGCTTGGAAAAGGTAAAATATAATTTATTATATACACACATTGAAAATGAAAGTTGATTTTTTTGATGGTACATAGACCATTACATATATGTACATACAAAGAATTCCAATACAATCTCTATCAACATTGTTGTCTATTCATATTTGTATAAGCCCTTGGTTACGCTCTTAGACCAATTTAAACCAATTGTATGTCTATCAAAATAGAATATATCCTTGCTGCATCAATAAATGAGATATCCAAGGCTAGTGCTAGAAGATAGTTTCCAACGCGTTTCACTTAAAGTTCATCAGGGGGATTTTTTTGACCGGCAACCTTTTAACATAAAATCAACATTTAAATACGAAATACATTAAATCTGTTACATAATCCATAAGTCTTTGGAATAATATTGATACGTTTTCAATACCAGTTAGTCTTACATCTGTAGTTTGTAAACTGTTAGAGGGAATGATTAAGGACTACTTGGTAGAATTTGTTCAGGATAATGGTATAGTTAATGACAATCAGCATGGGTTTAGGAAAGACCGTTCCTGTCAGACTAACCTACTGACTTTTTACAAGGGGGTAAGTAGAGATCTGGATGGAGGGAGGTCTGTGGATGTGGTATATCTGGATTTCTCAAAGGCTTTTGATACGGTACCACACAAACGCTTACTATACAAGCTGAGAGCTATGGGCATAGATGGAAGGGTGTGTACATGGATAGAGAACTGGCTAAAGGAACGGGTACAGAGAGTATCAATAAATGGCACCCTTTCAGACTGGGCTAGTGTCATTAGCGGTGTGCCTCAGGGTTCTGTGCTGGGCCCCATGCTTTTCAACCTGTTTATTAACTACATCGGGGACGGAGTAAACAGCGATATCTCAGTGTTTGCTGACAATACCAAAATTGGGAAGGTAATAGAAACAGACCAAGATAGTATAACATTGCAGGAGGACCTGGATAAAATAGGGGAGTGGGCAACTAACGTATGTGGCAGATGAGGTTTAATGTCGATAAATGCAAAGTTATGCACTTTGGGATTAAAAATAGGCAAATGGGTTATACAATTATGGGTATGCCGCTAGGGAAGTCGGAAATGGAGAAAGACTTGGGGGTCATTGTAGACCACAAACTGAATAATAGATTACAATGCCAGGTTGCTGTAAGCAAAGCTAGTAGAATCCTGTTCTGCATTACGAAGGGAATATTTTGCAGGGACAAGTCTATAATTTTGCCACTCTACACATCACTAGTTCGGCCTCACCTGGAGTATGCTGTGCAGTTTTGGGCACCGGTACACAGAAAGGATGTCCTTGAGCTGGAGAAAGTCCCGCGGAGGGCGACCAAACTCATCAAGGGGATGGAGGACCAGAAGTATGAGACAAGGCTACTAAATTTAAATATGTTTACGTTGGAAGTAAGGAGATTAAGGGGGGACATGATTTTCATGTACAAAATATTCAATAGTCAT
>NW_017308069.1:80682-90096 GCF_000935625.1 Nanorana parkeri
TATGTGGCAGATGAGGTTTAATGTCGATAAATGCAAAGTTATGCACTTTGGGATTAAAAATAGGCAAATGGGTTATACAATTATGGGTATGCCGCTAGGGAAGTCGGAAATGGAGAAAGACTTGGGGGTCATTGTAGACCACAAACTGAATAATAGATTACAATGCCAGGTTGCTGTAAGCAAAGCTAGTAGAATCCTGTTCTGCATTACGAAGGGAATATTTTGCAGGGACAAGTCTATAATTTTGCCACTCTACACATCACTAGTTCGGCCTCACCTGGAGTATGCTGTGCAGTTTTGGGCACCGGTACACAGAAAGGATGTCCTTGAGCTGGAGAAAGTCCCGCGGAGGGCGACCAAACTCATCAAGGGGATGGAGGACCAGAAGTATGAGACAAGGCTACTAAATTTAAATATGTTTACGTTGGAAGTAAGGAGATTAAGGGGGGACATGATTTTCATGTACAAAATATTCAATAGTCATAGCAACAAACTCTTTAAGATTAATTCCGTAACAAAGACTAGAGGCCACCACCTAAAACTGGTATAAAAAACATTCAAACACAAGGGGCGAAGGGGGTTGTTCTCAGTTCGCGCGGTTAGGGTATGGAACTCGCTGCCTCAAGCAGTGATTTCCGCAAACAGTCTGGAATCATTCAAGAAGCTTTTGGACAATTTCCTGTGAGACCCTAATGTACAAGGGTACAGGTACTCTTAAGAATGAGAACACTCAGGGACCTATACACACACAATAGGTTGGACTTGATGGACTTATGTCTTTATTCAACCTCAAATACTATGTAACTATGTAATACCTTTCAATGACTCCCCATCACCAAAATGAGGACCAGCATCAACTGGAGACAACTGGACAGTCGATCAGCTAGATGGAAGAGTCCCCAGCGACTAAGGGGTGCAAGATGTCTAACCCGGGACCATAGAGGGATATGCATTCTTTGTATGTACATATATGTAATTGTCTGTGTACCATCAAAAATCAACTTTCATTTTTAATGTTTGTATAATAAATTATATTTTAAGCTACATTACAAAGTGTTATTGATGCCCCATGTGAAACCCCATGTTTTCTGGTCTTTATAAATATAGCATACTATATATTACACACCATACTTAAAGGTCCTGGTAATGTGTTTTTTATAATATTTTTCAAACAAACTTTCTTTATAAACTGGAGCGATGCAATTGTGACATTACTCGGGTCAGTCAAATTTTTTTCTTGTCCATTTGATATTGAATTCTGGTTGGTTGACTGTTGTAGGGCTTGTTCATGCCAATGCAGTGGGATAATGGCACGTTTCTGCGCGGTTAACAGATGCTACCGTGCAACACACCTTCTGTGCATTACAATATGGCATGTGCCTTCCATTACTATTAATATGAATAGCACCGAATGGCACCAACCAAATGCACCACATGCCCTCAACCGCGCCAAAATGCACATTAACGCAATACTGTGCGTTGCGGTATGGTTGAAAAAAGTAGTGCTTGCACTATTTTTTTTCCAAAAGCACCGCACCACAACGCAGGGAATTGCATTACTGCTGATTGCAGTGCGGTTGAGAGCATTGCGGGCAGGATGTACATATGGGGTGCCATTCAAGTAAATGGCATCCAAGTGATGAAATCTGCGTCAATCACGACATCCAGCGATTAAATCTATGTGAACCACGGAGTCTAGGGATGCACTGAAATTTTCCGCCGCCAAAACATATTGGCCGCAAATGGCACTTTTGGCAAAATGCTGAAAGTACCATCTTTTGGCTGAAATTGCGGTGCATTCCTAGTTTCTCTTCTCTCCTCTGGGCACTGCTCTGTGTTCCCTTTGACACAGTGCAGCGCTCAGCTGGTAGGAGATAAATATTCAGGCCACCGAGCAGGGTGGGGAGGAGAACGCTATGAACCGCAATGTCACAAGAAGCTGAGCTCTCCTCCCGCACCCCCCGCTCAGCCTCCTGTGACAGATCAGGAAGGAGAGCGGTTTGTGGGGGCGGTGACAGCTGTCAGAGGAGGCCAAGCCGGTGGGGTGGGGGAGGAATCAACTGTCAAAATAGCCTGAGCTCTCCTCCTCGCACTGCTGGCACAGCCTCCTGTGACCGTGAGTCAGGATGGAGAGTGGGTACAAGCAGTTAGCGATCAGCTGATCGCTGACTGCCCGTAAATAATTGAGGACAGAGTATGTTTACTTTGTCTACAATTATGAATTTACAGGACTTCCTGTTTATTCATGATTGTGGATATAGTAAACATACTATCGCCACAAGTTATGAACAGGATTCCTGTTAATTCATAACAGGGGCTGCAGAAAAAGGAGATTGAGGACCCTGTGTCCTCAATCTTTCAATTTTAAAAAGGGAAATATCAGGAATCTGTTTAGACCCGATATTTCCCAGAGCCTCTGACAGTAAAGTTAAAAATAGATCAGAGTGTACTGATCCCACTAAGCCACCAGATATTTACTTTTTCCACAGGAGGATTCCTGTACATGGTGATAAACCTGTCCAGATTGTTGTAGAATCTGGAGGCCAGGAGGTCTACATTCAGCTCCCCACATCTGTGATACAGGTCAGGTAACAGCTTCAGGTGTAAGCACCACTCCCCACCCCATTCCCCAATCCAGACATTGCCGGTTGAGAAAGTCTGCCTGCTAACTGTCCATGCCTGGGCTGTCAATAGCGTACAATACGGGAATGTTAGGTTCTGCCTAGGGCAGGATCTGCTGCGACATTTTCCAACTACATCCAGATCGGATGACGCACCAACAGATGACACTCCAATGTTGCAGAGACAGCCAGATCGCCTAAAGCTCCAGGGTGTTGATCAGGAGATGAGTTCTTAGACAATCACATGTGCTGCCAGGGTGCCTATACGACTCCAACCCAGCCCTTCAAGCTTGGATCCATTGTGAGGATCTTCCAAAAGATAGAAAGGGTGGGTCAGTTCTAGTACGGATTCCTGGAGGTTCAGAAACTATCTGAACCATTGCAATGTCTGTTCAGTCAAGGCCGCATTATCTGAAAAAGTCCAAGCCAACTGTTCCCTCAACAGTAGGTCAACTAAATTACCCACAATGGGGAATGCCATGCGAGCGAAGGCGAGACAGGAAATTTCCAACAGACTGCCTCAACTGTAGCTTAAAGCTACAGCCATTTGCTTCAAACGTTCAGTAATCAAGGGATCAATCACAACAGTGGTAAGATCATTTAAAGGAACTTTGCCCAATCAGCTTAGGTTAGACAAAGTAAGGTCACAGCCAAGTAATACAACTGTGCTTTTAAGCACGGGGGGAAATTCTTTGTGTTTGACATACTTTGGCGCACTCTAGCGCAGTATGGATATGTGCGTTGAACCAAGCGAATTTCCATAACATAGTCCAGAGCATTACAATGAGGTAATACAAAATAAACCTCTCCACTGAATCACCAACAGTTGAAAATGATGTGTCTGCTCCGTATCTCTCCCAAATCTCGTATTCGCTCAAAATAGAAAACCAAGTTCTCACATAGTGTAAAACTGCTAGATGGTAGTTTATTCACAAAAATCAGAACACTTACATTTAAAAGGGTTATTAAGCGCTGTAAAAACATAAAGTCGGCTTGTATGAGCTCAGCTCCGTCGCCTTACCTGGAAACCACTCCAGACCTAATACACTAGTATGCATTTCTTCTAATGGACTTTCTCAAGGTAGACCCTTGAGAAAGTCCATTGGACAAAACGCGTAGAGGAGTTACACGCTGACACTAGTGTATCAGGTCTGGAGTGGTATCTGGGTGAGGAGACGGAGCTGAGCTCATACAAGCTGATTTTATGTTTTTACAGCATTGAATAACCCTTTTAAATGTAAGTGTTCTGATTTTTATGAATAAACTATCAACTAGCAGTTTTACACTTCTTGGTGTGATCTTGGTTTTCTATTTTGAGCGGATAAGAGATTTGCGAGAGACATTGAGCAGACTCATAATTTTCAACTGTTGGTGATTCAGTGGAGAGGTGATTCAGTGGAGAGGGAGACATCAGACACCAGGGAGGTGTGTGTGTGTGCAGAGCGTTTATAGACCACTAGGTGGTCAAAATTATCTGGGGAGTGTGCTAGTGCACCTGGAGGTGGATCACTGGTGATTAATTGGTCAATTAAAGCACAGAAGTCATGAGAGATTGTGGAACTTTATATGCAATGATTATTTCACTCACTGATGTAATATAAAGAAAGTGAATACAAGGATTTCATCACGTTTATTTTGCATCACATCATTCTTGGGTTTATTATTATATGGACTATATATAAGCTGGTGTGAACATTTTGTATATATTGTCATAAAGTATATGCACTTAGAGTTTTATAGAAATGATTGGGGATAGCGCAGTGTCTTTTGTTTAATATATTGTGGGAGAAGTTTATATAGCTTCTCTTTATCTCTGCAGTTGTCAATAGGGTGTTATTGAGGAGTCAAGGGAGAGCACTATAGCGCAGATAATGATCTGTTTTAGCATCACAAAATAACATGGTTATTTGGGCCATACATGACTGTTGTAAAAGCCTAAGGAGAGAGGACAGAGGAAGCAGCCAAACCCTGGCGAAGTCAGAGAAGTCTCCAATAACAAGACTGACTCTGGAAGAAGGCAACATGATTATAGGTCCAAAGATGTAAGCAGCATCAGTGAGTGTGTTAGTAAAACTAAACCTAAACTGTTAGAGTGAGAGCTGGGGGCAACTGCTACAGTGCGACTGTCTCTTCTATGTCTAGAATCAGACATGTTGTGACCACTTAACGGTAAGGCAACTTAGAGTTTAGGGTAGGAGGCAAGGCCTCAAGTACTCATGAAACCAAGACAAACAGTAATCACTGAGGGTCAGATGGCCAGAGGTGACAAAAATCACTGTAGGTGGACATGGACAGTGCCTGCAAAAGCAGGAGCAGCAGCAGGGAGACGCTTCCCATATGGTAGGAAAGATTGCAGAGCATACAACAGTCTGCTTTGCTGATTACATTAGCACTCAGTCCCACAGTCTTATCCCCCTCCTGTGTGAATTTAAAGCTGCCCATTGACCTAAACAACCAAGGAAGCTCCTGGTTTTAGGCCTGATCAGCCCACTCACTTATTGAGTCTTTAGAGACAGGGCAAGCACTGAGGCAATGCCCGTGGCTCTGGAATGCACCCCAGGGCTAACTTAACACACAGGGTCTAAGAAGTGCCATATGAGAAATCCAGTGCCCAAATGTCACTTCCAGAAAAGTTTTCATTGAAAAAAAAATAAGTTGAGGGGAAAAAAAAATATAATAATGAAAAAATAGGCTAGTCTTTTATGCAGCAGAGCTGGAGAAAAGACGTCCACTCCCCTAGGTCACTAGCAAAAACCTGAGGCACGCTACTAGTAGAAGTCATCCTTGGCCGGCCTATATTTTGTTTGCTAGTGTCCAATGCTTCTGTAGGTGGCAGTATAACCTGAAGGTAAAGGGAAGCTATGATTAAGGCCCCTTGGTGGCTTGAAAACATGGTAGCAATTTTTGTAGCCGCTTTTATGCCTTTTTTAATAAAGATACGCCATTAATAGGATTCCTATGAGTGCCATCACTTTGCCCTTTATTTTGTTGATTGGGTCAAGCAGAGACTTATGCTGAGCACAGCAGTTCAAATGGAATATGGAGTCTGAGAAGGTAGAGAAGCTTTATTTCTGCATTGTATAACCTAAATTGACTTCCTGTGTTAATCAATGGATGTGAAATAAATGGTGTATTTAGGCCTAGAAACCCTTCAAACAGGAAAAGTATGACAACTACTAAGTGCCAGCAACAATTTAATACTGCTACTGAAGGTAGAAGTATATTCTGCCCCTGTCCAAACCACCCAAGTTTCCAAAGGGGCAACATACTGAACACGACTGTGTAATACTGAAACTTTCTGTGGCAGATTGAACCATATGTTAAGTGATTAACAATGTGGTGAGCAGCCCACACTTTGCCCACCCTCCCCACATCCCCATTCCTGCAGCATATACACTCATTTTCCATGCCCATATCACTTACCAGTTTTCAGCATTCACACCAATCTAGAAACATTACTGCAAAATGTTGTGTAACCTGCAGTAGGAGCTGTACTCCAGTACTTTCCTACAAACCAGGGTAGATGAAGTACCTCCAGCTGTGCGCATTACAAGTCAGTTTACTGCACTGCTGAAATATAGTTCTAATGATGCACTCTACCATCTTACAGACCCTGCTTTAGATTGACCCCTGCATGGTGTGCACATCTTTCCAGTTAACTAGGTACATTCTTTTTATAACTGTAATTGGAGGCTTAGCACAAATTATTAACTTGTAAACATTGTCATATCCCTAACTTTGTCACGAAATAAATATGTTTAAATACAGACTCACCTGCACGGTAGCAGCTGCAACTGGAGAACCTGAGGCAGATGACTGTCTGTGGGATATTGGCTGTTTTGTAGCACCTACAGCTCCACTTGCTGTTGCTCCAGAAAGATGAGTCCTATTTGTAACACTGGCATTTTGACTGGCTCTACTGATTGGAACATTCATTGCAGAGCTAGAAATTGTGGTCTTAATATGTCCAGGTTGGGTAGGGTTAATTGGCTTAGGGGATGAATTAGCTGGTTTTGGAGAAAGACTTTGCAAATTTGGACTAGACTTTTTTGGAGAAGGGATTGGAGAATGAACAGGAGATGAGGCAGGCATATTTGGGGAAGGACTTGTTTGTCTAACTGTAGTGGTAAGTAATTTAGGCGTGGAACTGGGGATCTTCGGAGATGCAGAAGGATTTTTCAGTCCTGAAATACCTGCCGAGGTCCTTCCAGATGGTATAGGGCTGACTGTGGGGGAAGGATGTGCAATGTTAATACCGCTTGACACCTTATGATGTGCACTATTCTGAGAGATAGGATTACCTGAACTGGAAGAACTAGGAGAAGTGGTGATTTTGGGTGAAGGAGCCATGCTATAAGGAGACTTGAATGCGGGATTGGAACCTTGTAAACCAATATTTTTTGCTATAATGCTAGCAGAGGAAGAAGAGGCAGCACTTCGGGATACCGCTGCATGTAGACTGCTACCTGAAGGTGATGATGGAGGTCGGTAACCAACTGTTTTTTCAGGGGTTTTGATAACTGGTGATGTGGAAGAGATCTGGGGGCTACTGGTCAAGCGCACAACGGGGTTAGTATGGGATTTACTAATAGTAGCTTGCAAAGGTGTAACGTAGTTTTGTTGTAGAGGTGGCTGGACCTTGACAGTTTGCAAGGAAGAAGAGTTCTGTACTAGGGAAGAGGAGGAAGAAACATGAACATGTGATGAAGATATTAAAGGTGTTGAAGTTGAGGAAGAGGGAGTGGAGAAGGAAGAGCCGGTTGCTTTGGCTTGAGAAACAGAGGAAGCCTTTGTCTTAGCAGGTGCAGAAGAAGAGGATACCTCAGACTTCAAAGACCTTTGCACTCCTTGTTGAAGCAGCTTGGCAGGTAATGGTTCCAATGACACTTTGGGATTTTGAATTGAAGAGCCTGCAATAAGCCCAGACATTACTGTGGAATGGGCTGGTGCAAGATCCTGGTGTTTCTTTGGTATTGGGGCTGACTGGCCTGCAATTAGGCTGGAGGTGTGCTGAAGAGGATCCGCCTTTTTAGTACCACTCAATGGCAACTTGCTCATAATAGAAGCTAGTTTTTCTTCCCTCAAGGCAACCCGTGGCCGGGAGATGGGCGCTTCTGTGTGAGAATTAGATGGTGTGGTGGTTCCATTGTTAAGTACAGCCAATGCTTCTGAGATTGAGTCTAATGAAGGCGTTTTAAAGGAAAGACCTTCATCCAGTGAGTCATCCAGGCAGATCGTCTCAGAGGATGCGCAATTAGAGGTGATTTGACCACCAGCATGCACAACTGCATTTACAGAAGGTGTACGGGCAACAGCAGGCAAAGGTGGCAAAGTCTTCGGCTCCTTCTTAGGACTGGATTCCTTGATACAAATAGACAGGGAAAATGAAATGGCTTTAAATAAGCAAATCAATATTAAATAAATAATAAGGAACGAATTTTAAGAACTGACAGTAATCACAACAAAATAAATGACAGAAAGATGATTTGCAAGCAAATGCAGATTACCTTAACTTTGGGTTTTGGGGCTACAATGACCTTTTTCTTGGCGCTGCAAATTAATTACAAACAGCAATGAAAAAAAAGATCACCATGTATTATACTCGATTCACAAAGGTTTCACACAAAGATATTGATTTTTTTTTTATTTGACTAATTTTTAAATTTCATTACACTTAAAAAAAAAAAAAAGAGAATTCTTAACGAGGTGTGTTATCTTTGTGAATTGAGCCTTATTTGTCAATATGTACTTGTAAAAATGCTAAGTAATATAAATAAGAGAACATAAAAGGATAAAATAGAAAGGATAAGGGAGCTTCCACAGCAGACTTGTTTTTAAAAAGTGCAAACTCTAAGGGCTTGTTCATACGACGTTCGGATTGTGCCCGGACCAGAACCGTGCGTTCCTGCACCCAAAATGCATCCCAATGTGTTTTATGGTAGAGCTGCAACAGTTATTCGATTAAGTCGATTAAAATCGACGATGGAAAACGTTGTCAACGTTTTCCATCGTCGATTCGTCGGCTAAAATTCAAATTTCCCGCTCGCCGCAGGCCTACAGTTCTCACGTGCGCAGTCCGTTCCGGAAAAATAAAATAATGCAGGTCACATGTTGTACGGTCCAGATACGCACAAACGCATCAAAACCACGTCGAAAACGCACCGCACTGCAGCTAACATATTGACAGCCCCACTGGACCAGAAAATGGTGTGAACAAGCCCTAAGGCAGTAATCCTCTTTCTTATTTTCCATCCTAACTAGTTAGTGGTCTGGAACAAGTATGCAGCTAATGAAGTGCAGCACACCTGATATACACATACTTGTTCCTGCCAAGAGAGACTAACATATACCAAACATTATACACTGAGTGGCCAGATGATTTTGACCTCCCCATCAGTACTTCGTTGGGCCACCTTTTGCCTTCAATACTGCAGCGATTCTTCTTGGCATTGACTCCACGAGATGTTGAAAGGTGATGCGAGGAATCTGACACCATGCCTGATGAATAGCACTGTCCAGTTCTGTGAGATTTGATGGTTGTGGAACCAGCTGCCTGATGGCTCTTTCAACTTTGTCCCACAAATGCTAAATTGTATTGAGATCTGGTGATTGTGGGGGCCACCTAAGCAAGGTAAAGTCTCCCTCATGTTCTTGAAACCACTCCTGCACAATACGAGCACCGTGGCATGACGCATTGTCTTGTTGGAAGAAGCTATCTCCATTGGGATACGCCATCAACATGATAGGATGAACTTGAGCAGCAACGATACTTTGGTATGTTGTGCTATTCAGA
>NW_017308069.1:90817-95482 GCF_000935625.1 Nanorana parkeri
AGGAATCTGACACCATGCCTGATGAATAGCACTGTCCAGTTCTGTGAGATTTGATGGTTGTGGAACCAGCTGCCTGATGGCTCTTTCAACTTTGTCCCACAAATGCTAAATTGTATTGAGATCTGGTGATTGTGGGGGCCACCTAAGCAAGGTAAAGTCTCCCTCATGTTCTTGAAACCACTCCTGCACAATACGAGCACCGTGGCATGACGCATTGTCTTGTTGGAAGAAGCTATCTCCATTGGGATACGCCATCAACATGATAGGATGAACTTGAGCAGCAACGATACTTTGGTATGTTGTGCTATTCAGACGTTGTTCCACACGAATTAAAGGGCCCAAATCATGCCAGGAAAACATGCCCCAAACCATAACACTGCCTCCACCAGCTTGAAGGGTTGTACTCATGCATGTGGGGTGCATGCTTTCATGCTGTTTCCGCCAAATTCTCACTCTGCCATCTGCTTGATGCAACTGGAAACTTGATTCATCGGACCACATGACTTTTTTCCAATGCTCAACTGTACAATTTTTGTGTTCCTGTGCGAAATGGAGACATTTTATCTTGTTAACTGCAGACAGCAAAGGTGTTCGAACAAGCCTTCGGCTTCCATATCCCATACGACGCAATGTACGGGGAACAGTGCGTTCAGAGAACATTTGAGAGGATCCCTGATTAAGATCTGCAGTAATTTGATGCACTGTTGCCCTTCTGTTGTCTTGTACCAGTCTTGCCACTCTCCTTTCTGCCCTAACATTGACCAGTCGCTGACGGCCACAATTCGCACGTTAAGACCCAGATTTTCGGCGGACAGTCCAGTCTTTAACCTCCTGCCGTCCGCCCATTGAGAAAAAACGGACGGACGGCAAAAGGAAGATGGGAGGTAGATCAGCATCTTCCTCCTTGCTGACTTCCCCCCGTAGTGTGAATGCAGACGTGATGTGTATTACATCACTTCCGCATTCACCTGTCATTCATCTGGCTGCTATAGCCAGAGAGAAGAAGCTGATGAAGCAGATCTCTGCTTCATCAGCTTCTTTTGGGGTCCCCATGTGACATTAGGGGTCAGTGTGTCAGTGTGCCTTTGCCATTATATAGGGGGATTGTTATTCCCCTATGTAATAGCAATAACAATAAGTGTAAAAATAAAAAAATATAAATAAAAAAAGTTCAAATAAAATAAAAGTCACATGTAAAAAAATATTTTAAGTCCCCCACCCCCATATAAACGTAAATATGCGTCAGCGCGCGAAAACGAAAATTGCGCTACACATGTTACATATCGTCGCAAACGTCGGAATGAGATCATTTTAGGGCCATCAATCATTGATAACACTAAACTGATGAGCGGTAAAAGCTTTTAAAGCGTCGCCTATGGCCAATTTTGGGTAGTGTAGTTTTTTGAGGTTTTGCGCATGCGCGCAATTTTAAGGCTTGACATGTTTGGTGTCTTTTTACCCGATGTGACCCCGTCTCTTATATTTTACAAAAAAATTAGGTAATAATAAATGTTTTATAATTTAATATAGGTGAAACAGTATTTTTAAAAAATTTTGGTAATTTTTCCTTAATATAGTAAAAAATAAAACCCCCAGTGGTGATTAAATACCACCAAAAATAAAACTCTATCTGTACCTAAAAAATGGTATAAAATGTATTTCAGTACAGCGTTGCATGACGGAATAAATGTCAGTCAAAGTACAGCTGAATACTGAAAAATGGTCTGGATGGGAAGGGGTGTAAACACCGCGGACTTCAAGTGGTTAAACACTTTAACAACAGCTGCTCTTGAACATTTAACGAATTCTGCTGTTTTGCTGATACTTGCTCCATGGCTACGAGCGCCAACAATCATCCCATGTTCAAAGGCTGTTAAATCGCGTTGTTTACCCATATCTTCAGAAAAAAAAAATCACTTCTACTGTTGTGGTAAACAACCTGCTTCCCTATTTATAATGGTCTGGCCCTCTAGTTATTTTTTAATAACTTCAGCGCGAAATTATAGCTAATTTGCCTACAAACGTCAGGTGGTCATATTTTTCACAGATTATTCACAGTGTCTCCCCATTCCACTCCTCCCTTTCAGCTATATATTGGCAGCTGCAGCAGACACCAGATAATTAAATGTGCAGAAGCCATACAGGAGCTGCAAAGATTTGCATGCAGGAGTAAAGATGCACGGTACAGCTGGCATAAACTTGCAGACAGTAGCATTAATCCAATCCCGGCACAGATGTTATGATGATGTGCATATTTTATTAAATCGTGAGAGTCCAATATCTTTTTTCACATTTTTCTCAAAGTCTCCCCAATGGGACTTTGTGAAAAATAAGATATTGGACTCTCTCAATGATTTAAAGTAATAGTAAAGTCTGGGCGTTTAACTTAATGCATTCTCTGCATTAAGGTAAAACCCCCCCCCCCCCAGTACCTTTTTGTGTCCTCTGTCCCCACATACTTGCCGTTGAATACTTGTCACTACTGCGGTCCCTGAAGCAATCCTCTGTTTCCCAAACTTTGATTGACGGCAGAAGGAGTATCCTCCCCGTAACCAATCTGTTAGGAGAAGAAGAGGGGCATGGCCTTCTGCAGGGGTGTGTGTGTCTATGGACGCACACAGCTATTTGCGGGCATGGTCAGGCGCATGGTCAACGCGCACGCACGGGTGCCTCCACAGCAGCTGCTTAGCAGGGGGCGGGAGGGAGAGCAATGTGGGCACCCACTAGAGAACGAGGAACTGAACATTTTTAAAGAACAGAGTATTTATACAAGTGTGGGCCTCCTATGTGTAAAAAATAAAAATAAAGCTAATATCACTTTAATAGATGGGCATCATCATAACATACCGTGTTTCCCCGAAAATAAGACACTGTCTTATATTTTTTTTGCCCCCAAAAACCACACTATGTCTTATTTTCAGGGGATGTCTTTTTTTTTTTTTTTTAAATGTGCAACAAAATGTACAACAATCTAAAGTTATTCATGTACAACAATCCAAAGTTATCCTCCCGCCTGGCACAGTAACTGGGGCTATAGAGGAATATCGGCTAATGTGGCTCTGCTCCCTCCGCAGCCACAGCCTTGGTTTCAACAGCGCCGGCTTCCTTTGCCATCAGGGACAGCGGTACCAGCGGTGCAGCAGTGTGGACATCAGACAGTGGACTGCGCGGTAAAGTACGGTACCATTTACCGGTACACATTACAGTACAGTACCATTACATTAAGCAGTGCCTTCAGGGGGACAGCAGTTGGTGAAGTATGGTACTGGAGTGCTCCCTGTCACTGCGCTGTCTGGAGGGAGTCCCCTGTCATCCCCTTAATACAGTATGTCCCTGCAGGCTGATACCATCTCTCCTGCAAGTTCCCCCTCACATGCTACCACCAAACTAGGTCTTATTTTCAGGGTAGGTCTTATATTACAGGAATCTTGATAAATAGTGCTAGGTCTTACTTTCGGGGTAGGTCTTATTTTCGGGGAAACAGGGTATGTGCCTGGATTATATTAATGCTACTGTCTGCAAGTTTATGCCAGCTGTACTGTGCATCTCTACTCCTGCGTGCAAGTCTTTGCCAGCTTCATAATCCCTCTGTGCAGCCCCTGCATGTTAAACTATCTGGCGTTTGCTGCTGCCAATATATAGCTGGAAGTCAGTAGTGCTATGGGGAGACTGAATAATCTGTGGAAAATAAGATATTGGAGATCTCGCAATAATTAATGATTTATGCCCGTTTTCATGTCATCTGTGCCGGCGGAAGAACTAGAGGGCCAGACAATCATAAATAGGGAAGCAGGTTGTTTACCACGACAGTAGACGTGATTTTTTTCTGAAGATATGGGTTAATAATAATTAATTTGTTAAAAAGTTCAAGAGCAGCTGTTGTTAAAGTGTTTAAAGACTAGACTGTCAGCCGAAAATCTGGGTCTGAACATGCGAATTGTGGCCGTCAGGCGACTAGTCAATGTTAGGGCAGAACGGAGAGTGGCAAGACTGGTACAAGACAACAGAAGGGCAACAGTGCATCAAATTACTGCAGATCTTAATCAGGGATCCTCTAAAATGATCTTTGAATGCAATGTCCGCCGTACACTGCATTGTATGGGATATGGAAGCCAAAGGCCTGTTCAAACACCTTTGCTGTCTCCAATTCACACAGGAACACAAGGATTGGACAGTCGAGCATTGGAAAAAAAGTCATGTGGTCTGAGGAATCACATTTCCAGTTGCATCATGCAGATGGCAGAGTGAGAATTTGGCGGGAACAGCACCCCACATGCATGCGTACTACCCTTCAAGCTGGTGGGGGCAGTGTTATGGTTTGGGGCATGTTTTCCTGGCATGATTTGGGCCCTTTAATTCGTGTGGAACGTCTGAATAGCACAACATACCAAAGTATCGTTGCTGATCAAGTTCATCCTATCATGTTGATGGCGTATCCCAAAGGAGATGGCTTCTTCCAACAAGACAATGCGCCATGCCACGGTGCTCGTATTGTGCAGGAGTGGTTTCAAGAACATGAGGGAGACTTTACCTTGCTTAGGTGGCCTCCACAATCACCAGATCTCAATCCAATTGAGCATTTGTGGGACGAAGTTGAAAGAGCCATCAGGCAGCTGGTTCCACAACCATCAAATCTCACAGAACTGGACAGTGCTATTCATCAGG
>NW_017308069.1:101476-121039 GCF_000935625.1 Nanorana parkeri
ATATATATATATGAAATAATTTTAGTGGGAGCATCTTCCTTGGTTACTGTAAACTTGGGAAAAGTCCTGCCACCCCCCTTTTATATAGAATGTGCTTCTGGGATCCCACTGTTTTATTAGTTTTTATAAACCAGTAGCTTCTACCTTTGGACGAGTTCCAATGCGGGCAGGAGGCGTGTTTGTGGTGCCATTGACATGAATGGTATTTACCACGCCTCCTCCTGCCCCAGAACGTGGGAAGGATTTGATCCAATGCGTTCATAGAATGCAACTGTGCCCTGAATGCACTGGATAGTGTGAATGGGCCCTTAAAACCAAATCAGCACTACTGTTTCCATGCTGAGAAGTTTCCTTTAATGCTCATCAATAGTTAAAGCAGAACTCCAGGATTTTTTTAAATTCAACTCTTGCAGTGGGGCTACCCCCCACACTGCAAGGGTTAAAGGAGAACTATGAGGTGAGTGATTTCCACTCATCCTCATAGTTAGAGCCGACCTGTGACCAAGAAGCTGTCACAGGTCAGCTCCATCGATCGGGAGGTGAGCAGAAACATGCACCAATCCGCTCACTTCCTGATCGTCTCCCTGCAGTGACTACAAATCCCAGTAATACATTTATACAGTAAATGAGATGTCCCTGAGATGGACTCAGGGACTGGAAACGCGCTGGACTCTTCTGGCCTTAGTGACGCGCCGGACTCGGGGATTAACGACGCGCCGGACTCGGGGATTAACGACGCGCCGGACTCGGGGATTAACGACGTGCCGGACTCGGGGATTAACGACTAAAACACACTGGTTTTAGGACCAATCTGAGACTCCACAGAGCCCATCTGGGGCCCGGCCACCTCCACCATGCCGCCCCTTGTACGGTCGATATGCATGTAAGGGGCCCCTCATATGAGTGTCGTCCATACCCCCCTGATGCTCCGACTGTGTCTTCCCTCAGTTTGAATCCTATCTCTCCCCCCCGTGTGTGCAGCATGGGGTCGTGGAGGTCTGCTAACTCTCTTCACTCTGCTAGGGATCCCCCCCCCCCTGTCAGCTCACCTTCTCCTGGACTCCGTTCTGTGTTCTTTCAGAGGACAGCTCGTGTCCGCACAGTTTTCCCAGCTCATCTGTCAGCTGGTGATGGGGGCGGATTTCTCCTGCCTGTCTGAGTGGCCGCTCTGTGCTCCTGATAAACGAAGCTCTCAGAGCAGGCCATCGGGCATAGCGGACCGGCCCGAACACAATCAGGTTGATTGTGTTCGGCCCGGCCCACCGGGCAAGTGCCCGGTTTGCCCTATGGCCAGTCCGGCCCTGGTTGGGATCATTGTCCTGTTGGAAGGTCCAATGACGCCCCCGGCTTCCTCACAGACAGCATGATATTTTCTCCTAGGATTTCCTGATACTTCAGTGAATCCATCTTGCCTTCTGCACGCTGCAGGTTTCCAGTGCCAGAGGATGTAAAGCAGCCCCAGGGCATCACTGAACCACCACCATGCTTAACTGTAGGCAGAGTGTTCGTTTCAAAAGTAGGTCTCCTTTCTCCAGACATACTGCTGATCCATACAGCCTAAAGTTCCAGTTTTGTTTCATTGCTCCATAGAACAGAATCCCAAATCTTCTGTGGCTTATTTATATGATTTTGAGCATATTGGAGCCAACTTTTCTTGTGCTTTTGGGTCAGTAGCGGTGTACGTCTTGTAGTCCTGGCATGGAAACCTTCTGAGTTTAGTATGCGCCTTACAGTGCGAACTGAAACCTCAGTGCCTGTTGCCACCAAGTCTTGCTGCAGGTCTTCTGCTGTCACGCAAGGGTTTTTCCTCAACCTGCTTTCTCAGAAATCTGGTTGCATGTGTTGATAGCTTCAGTTTTCTGCCCTGTCCAGGTAGTGTAACCACTGTTCCTTTAACTTTGAAGTGGCAAACTATTCTTCCACCAGTGCCTCAAGTAACATTCAGTGCCTTCGCCATCTTTTTGTATTCTGTTCCTTGTTTGTGAAGGGCAATTATCTCTGCTCTGAACTTTTTGACCCTATTTTAAACATGCAGTCAAACGTGACACTCAACAAACCCGTATTTCATGTGTTTAGCTCAAGCACACCTGGTGCAACTAATGAAGCTCTTGATTAGTTGCATCAGGTGTGGTTGAGACAACACCAGTTTTGCAGATGCGTGTTCTTGTGAGGGATTCTATTCAGGGGGTTGAATCATTTTGAGACAGTAGAAGTCATTAAAAGATACATTTTCAGTTGAATTTGGGGAAACCACTAGAAAGATTTGTTGTGTTGACCTATTCCAATTGCTTTTGTTTGATTTGTTCAATGCAAACAACTAAAAGTTTGTAAATTTTGCCAATAAGCCGGATATCCAATGGGGGTTGAATAATGTTAATTACAACTTTAAGTGATCAGCTTAATTTAAATTTTTTTTTTATCAACGTGTATTAACACAGTAAAATGTCTTTTTATTGCTTACTCATTTACATGTATATCAAATCTCATTACAAAACCAAGCTACGGAATAAAAACTTTAGTCTCTATATAATTCTTATCTTTATACGTTGAACTCGATAGACTTCAACCTTTTTTCAACCTGACTATGTAGCTATGTAATTAAAACAATGTACAATTAATTGCACACTAATTCACAAAGAGTTAGAATTGTATGTACTCACGGAGCAGAAGTGAGGTGATTATGTACACTGCGACTTTCCTTAAACAGCATTCTATAAAGACATTGAGTAAAAAAATAAAGTAACTATATTCTATTTACACAATCGAAATACAGTAAGTTTGTCTCTACCATAGCATGGAGGGTGTTACCTGGATTGCATCCAGCCCTTTGGCCATAAAGGCTTTACTTCTGTTTCCATAAAGTTTTTTAGATAATCTTCTGCTGAATGACTTTTATTGGGCTCAAGTTCATAGCATCCCAGCTTAATCTTCACTAGATTACAAAGCAGGTTCCTATATAAAATGAATAAAATAGTGAGACACAACACCCAATTTTAAGCAGCATCCGTTATGCTACGATAACATTTAGAAAGAAAAAATATATATTTAAATATAGTCCATATTCCTTGATTTTGGTGGTCTTGCTCGTCAACGTCAGACTGTTAAGGTGCCCATACACCTTACGATTATCGGCCGATTTTCGTATGCGATCAACTTTTCGGCCGATAATCGTATGTGTGCATTGCAGTGTCCGACCAACAGTACTGTACAATCGTACGACTTTTGACGGTCAAGCATGTTTGAAAACGTTGCTATATCGTACGATTGTCATAAGGTTGCTGGCGTTTCCGTCCGTCAAAAGTCGTACGATCTACACTGCGCTTGCGCTAACGAAAATACGGCAAATCAATTACCGCATTTTGTCCAGGTGCTTTTAGTTAATTACGGCTAAATTAATCTAGCGATCATCAGGGCAGGATGGGGCTGCCGTACGAAAATTGTACGACTATTCGATAATTCGACTTTTCGTCCGATAATCGTAAGGTGTATGGGCACCTTAAGAATGCAAATCTTTGCTTCTGAGTCCGTTAAAGTTCAATCTGCTTACATGCTGTCTTCCTTGGGTCCTCACCCACCCCCTCCCCCCCAATCAACACGCTAATAAAATGATTTAACCACTTGCTGACCAGGTGTTTTCATTTTTCAGTATTTAGCGCTGCAGTACTTTGATATTTATTCCGTCATGCAACGATGTACCGAAATGAATTTTATACAATTTTTTTTGGGCCAGATAGAGCTTTCGTTTGGTGGCATTTAATCACCACTGGGGTTTTTATTTTTTACTATGTTAAGGAAAAATTACTGAACATTTTTAGAGAAATGTTAGGAAACAATTATTATTACCCAATTTCTTTGGTAAAATATAAAAGACGGGGTCACGTCGGGTAAAATGACACCAAACATGTCAAGCTTTAAATTTGCGCGCACCCGCAAAAAACTACCATACCCAAAATTGACCATAGGCGACGCTTTAAAAGCTTTTACCACTCATCAGTTTAGTGTCATCTGTGATTAATGGCCCTAAAATTATTGCTCTCACTGCGACGTTCGCAGCGATATGCAACATATGCGGCTTAATGAGCGCAATAGTAATCTTCGCACTTATGTGCACCCGACACGTGTTTGCATGCGTGGGCACTTTAAAACATTAAACAAAGGTGGGCACTTTAAAAAAAATGTGTGCTTCTTTTATTCTTTTTCATGTGTAATTTTTTTTGCAACTATTTTTTATTTCCTATAATATTTTTTTTCACTTTACTTTATTGCTATCACATAGGGGGGCTAAGAAAACCCCCTATGTGATAGCAAAGAGGATGTGACAGGTCCTCTTTATGGAGACATCAGGGGTCTCCAAGACCCCTAATGTCACCTAGGACCCCCCAAAGATGCTGATGAAGCAGAGATCTGCTTCATCAGCTTCTCTCCAGTGTCTGAAGCTGGAGAGTGACAAGAATGCGGAAGCGATGCAATATACATCACTTCTGCATTCTGACAACTGAGAGGGGACCGGAGGGAGTTCGTGTACTGAACTCCCTCTGATCCCCTGTCAGAGAGCCACTATGCTGGTCAGCGTGACAGCGGGAGGGGGGGGCGAGGATGGGGTCACGAAGCTTATACAATCGCTTGCATGTTAACAGGCATCGCTGCCTGTATTTAAATTTAGGTAGTTTCCAGCGGCGTGTGCAAGTGGGCGGACCTAGCGGGATGTTTAAATACGCCCGCTCAGATCTAGGAAGCTCCCGGCCAGCCGTATTTGCACAATGGCCGGTAGGCGTTTAATTAAGACAGAACTCCAGGGTGAATTATTAACCCTTGCAGTGGGGCTATCGCCGCTTGCTTTGGTCTAGGAAGTTATACTCACCCGATCCTCTGAGTCGCCCAGCTTTGAGAACACTCCCTCCAGCCTCTCTCCTCCTATGCTGCAACAATGGAATGTCCCATGGCATCCTCATGTTCTATACATAGTTACATAGTATTTGACATTGAATAAAGACACAGGTTAAATCAAGTTCAACCTTTGTGTGTCCGTGTCTACATGAGTTCCTGTGTGATATTGTTTTTAGGAGTACCTGTACCCCTGTATGTTATGGTCTCTGAGGAAGGTATCTAAATGCTTTTTGAATGATTCAATACTCTCAGCTGATACCACTGTTTGTGGCAGCGAGTTCCAGACTTTAACCACTCTAACTGAAAAAAAGCCCCTTGTGGTTAAATCTTTTCTCTACCAATGTTAGGTTGTGGCCTCTAGTCTTTGTTATGGAGTTTACTGTAAATAGTTTGTTGATGTTGCCATCACCATGAAACATTTTGTACATCAAAATCATGCCCCCCTTAATCCCCTCACTTCCAGCGTGAACAAGTTTAAATTTAGTAACCTTGTCTCATAGCTTAGGTCCTCTAGCCCCTTAATTAGTTTAGTTGCCCTTCTCTAGGCTCTCTCCAGCTCAAGGACATCCTTTCTGTGGATTTGTGACCAAAACTGAACTGCATACTCCAGATGAGGCCGAACCAATGATCTATAAAGTGGCAAAATGATTGCCTTGTCTCTACAGTACATTCCCTTTTTAATACAAGACAGCACTCTGCTCGCTTTGTTTGCCACAGCCTGGCATTGCCAGCTATTGTTCAATATGTGGTCTACTATGACCCCCAAATCTTTTTCCATTTCTGACTTCCCTACTGGAGTACCCATTAATATGTATTCCTCATGCCTATTTTTAACCCCAAAATGCATTCCTTTACATTTTTCAACATTAAACCTCATCTACCATATAGTTGCCCACTCCCCTATTTTATCCAGGTCCTCCTGTAATGTTATACTGTCTACACCCGTGTCTATTACCCTCCCAATTTTAGTATCATCAGCAAACACAGAAACATGCTATCAACACCTTCCCTGATATTGTGAATAAACAGGTTAAACACTATGGGGCCTAGCACAGAACCCTAGGGCACGACACTCTCGACATTAGACCAATCTGAAAAAGAGCCATTTATCAATACTCTCTGGGCACGTTCCTGTAGCCAGTTCTCTATTCATGTGCACACCATTTCATCTATGCCCATAGACCTCAGCTGGTGTAGTAAGCTTTTTTTGTGGTACTGTCTCAAAAGCTTGGCAAAATCCAGATATACCACATTCACTGGCCTCCCTCCATCCAGATCTCTACTCACCTCTTCATAGAATGTTAGTAGGTTGGTCTGACAAGAACGTCCCTTCCTAAATCCATGCTGATTATAGTTTATTATACCATTGTCACAAACTAAATCCACTAAATGGTCTTTTATCATTCCCTCTAACAGTTTGCAAGCTATTGATGTTAGACTGACTGGTCTGTAGTTCTCAGGTTGGTATCTTGAACCTTTGATATGCTATGTATAGAACATGCTGCAGTTGGGGGGGATTTAGTGAGAGACTCCAGGGGCCGGTCAAAGAGCAAGCAGGCTCAGAGGATCAGGTAAGTAACTTTATTTTCCACCCTAGACACAAACAAGCACTTAACCTTTGCAGTCTGGGGGGTAGCCCCACTGCAAGGGTTAATAATAATTTTCCCTGGAGTTTTTCTTTAAACCCATTTTATTACATACCTTATTTTAGACACAGTAACAACATTACCACGTCTTCATGCTTCCTTATGCAATGCAGTCATATTACGGCTGCAGGGTGCTGTACATCGTTCTCTGAAAACAAGAAGCTGTGGTGTGTTGCCTGGCGTGGTTTTCATGCAAATACAGTCTGCCTAAAACATCCACTTCTCCAGATCGACACCCATCCATCAAGGTATTTTAATATTTGCATAACTTGCATAAACTGGAGCAGGCAGAATCTGGAGCAGTTGCCCATGGCAACCAATAAGCTTCCAGGGGTGTGGAATTCCTATCGCCCGACGCCCGGACTTCTATCCTTTTTTAAAGCTAAACCAAACAAACGGAACTTGGTTGTCATGGGCAACTGCACCAGATTTTGCTTGTTCCGTTTTGATAAATTCCCCCCACTGTATTTAAATGCTACGCTGTCAGTTACAGTAATCAGGAACTGATCAGTATGGTTCCGGACCATGTAATCCTTTCAACAGCCAATGATACGGATTACATTGCTGTGTCTAAAAACAAGCAGATATTTGCCTGCTGAACTGTCATTATGCCTCGCACAAAGCAAGGTGCTTTAACAACCGCAGCTGGCTGACTGCTTCTGTCAATGTAATAAGCACAACAGCAATTAACGTAGTTAGTAAAAGTTAAAAACAAATAGCCCATTAAAAAGGACAAGATAACAAAACAAGAATTTACTGCAAACTTCAATCTAGAGATTTAACCCAAAGCCATTTTATTTGGCCACCAGTCTGATGGGCAGTTTCATTAAACACACTTCCTCTGAGTCAAAGTCGTCCTGGGTCAAGCCCAGCCTGTGACTGAACACTAAAGGAGATGCAGCACAGTGATGCACTCATCTCTGTAACTCTTTCTCTGCCCATCAGCATGCTTCCTGTCCACACATGAATTTACTGGCCGTTTGTACTGCTGTTTACTCTCCCACTCCTGGGGCTGATACCAGGTCAAATTCAGGTACTCGAAGGCCCCGTTCCCACTGCGCGATATGCAAATCGCGCGTTTGTCGCACGATTTGCATATTGCGCGACATCGCGAGATTTCCCGCGCGATGTCGCGTTCAAGCTTGCATTGAGCAAGCTTGAATCGCGGCTAAATCCGCTCCAAAAAGGGTCCTGCTGTAGCGACACACGACCCGCGACAGCAGGACCCTTTGCCCCATTGGATTGCATTAGAGCGCGATATCGCGCGGGAATTTGCCGCGATATCGCGGGAATTACCGCGCGATAAATCGCTCAATGTGAACAGGGTCTTAGTGTGTTTATTTTTGCTTTCAAAATTTGTACCAAAAAAAATAAATTCACAGTTAGACTTACCGGTAACTATTTCTAGGACAGCACATGAGAGAGAAGCTCCTCTTCCAACTGGAACAGGAAACACATCACAAAATCTTAAAAAGAAATCCTTCTGTTGAAATGGTCAGTATTAGATGAGAACCAAAAGGACCTAATCTGAAGTAAAACAAACACAACACAAAACATAAGTACACACCTCAAGGGCGAGAACCTTGCTGTCCTGGAAAGACTCCTGGAAATAGAGTTACCGGTAAATCTAGCTCTAATTTTCCCAAATCGTCTTTCCAGGACAGCACATGAGTTGATTAGAGAGAGCTAGCTAGTCTTTGGGAAGCCCAGATAATTGTCCTTCCACGGGGATGACCCTGGGAATTACAGACATGGTGGACCAGGCATATGAACCTTTTAGAGAAATATGAAAAGAAAAGCATGGGACTAACTAAAGGATAAGTTAGTGCCGTATATGAAAAACAAACTGTCTCTGATTAACTTTGTATGAAGTTATACAGGACAGACTTATTAGTGAATATATATATACAAAAAGTAAGACCAAAGCCTAGTGAGGTTCTGGTCAACCATGGACAAACATAAGTCCCATTACCCTGTGTTGTTCAATTTTAAAAGGCATCGAGGGAAATTTATTGAGCCAACCGACTAGATATGTAAATATAAACTGCCAAGAGCAAATTCTGCATATGGGGATTATGCAAAATTCCAGCACCCTAATAGTCTTGATTAGCAGCTGAAAATGTATAGTCTCACCAGAGCCTGAAAGTATTGACAAAGGTCTAAGCTGCAGTCGAGATATTGAGCATTATTAGGGAATATTATACTTAAGGACTTCAGCTCCCTTTTGTGTAACAATAACAGCCTCCCTGCTACAACCTGGTGCCATGGTGGTGCAGCTATTAATTCAAGTCACTGTACACCCGCAGCAGGTAGAAGGACTAAGAGGTGGGGTGCTGGGCCTAATGAGAATATAACTACTGTACTCCAGGAAAAGCTAGGAGATAATAAAATAACTGGTCTTCAACCAGCACCTGCAGCTATAGAGGACTATAGTGGTACTGATGAGCATTAAGTCTACAAAGACCTTAAGGCTGGATTCACATCTAGGCGACAGCGTTTTTGCTCGTTTCTACATGTATTTTTTGTGCATTAATCAAGTCTTGCGTTTTTGCAAGCAGATTGTGACACAATTGCACGTAACATGCACGCAAAAACGCACGGTTTGAATCATTTCCACTGAAGTCTATGGGTCCAGGAAGCGCTTAATCTGTCAAAAAGACGCTCATGTACTTTCCAGTGATGGTTGTTTTGCTACAAGTGACACAATGCTCAGATGTGAACATGGCCATAAAAATTTATGGGATTTTGTTTTGGGCATTTTTTTTTTTAGGGTATAAAAAGCGCTACAAAATGCTAGGTGTGAACTAGGACTTGGTGTACAAGTAGTAATCACTAGTATCAACCTTAACATTTACTAAAAGACAAATACTCCTAGCATAAAAAAAGGACATGTTCAGGGACTACAGCGTTAAGTAAGAAACCTGTGACGTGTATATCAACTGGTTATATAACTGTACCAAAATATGTGCTGTAGTGTAAGGACAAAGGCATTACATAAAAGCCAAAAATTCTGCAACAGAGACTTTCCATAACAACTATATAGGAAGTCTTATAAGAGATAAACTTTGTAGCACCGTATCAATGCCACGAGAAGTGCTAAGGTATAATGCATGTAATGTAAAGGTCGTATTGTTGACACACAGACTGCACCCAGATGCTGCTGCATACACAAAGGAAATTGCTTATGTGACCAAAACCTCTGAAACAGACTAAAGGTGCCCATACACCGTACGATAATTGTATGCGATCGACTTTTCGTACGACAATCGTAACGTGTGAATGTAGTGCCCGACCGATAGTACTGTACAATCGTACGACTTTTGACGGTCAAGCATGTTTGAAAACTTAGGTCGAACGTACGATGTTCGCATGGTTGGTGGCGTTTCCATCCGTCAAAAGTCGTACGATTAACACTGCGCATGCGCAAACGAAAATAATTACGGTCAATTACCGCAAGTCGTCCAGTTGCGATAATCGGGGCAAGATGGGGCCGTCATACGAAAATCGTACGATGGTTCGATCATCGGACGAAAAGTTTCGTCCGATAATCGCAAGGTGTATGGGCACCTTTACACCATACACCAGAGGTCAAGAAAGAGGTTCATCAATGTGGTGTAAAATAGATATCACCAAGATTATATAAGTACACCACATGACATGTAAAGTTCCTAGTGCAGCAAAATTAACTAGCTACTATAAATGATATACTGTAAGCCCAATATACAAATGTCTTAGCTCACTGTGATTAAACCATAACACTTACAAGTTAGGCACTTAAAGTTAGAACATTTAAAAGTGCCTGGAAACTTGGCTCAGAGATTTGACAAATGCTTATAGGTGACAAGCATTATAGTAATAAAACCTAAACCCAATGTAAAGAATGAAACATCTCACTCCTGGAGCAATAAAGCTGCAGGTGGTAGAAAGCAGGGGTTAACTAGACACACCATAAGATACAGGCTTCCACTGTCGTGTCAGGATATAGCAAGGAATTGCGCATGTAGTTTCACCTAGCCGCTGAAATATATTTATATATGTGGCCTGTGGTTGCAACCAATGCAGTCAGAAAGGCCCAACACCTGTGAGGTGGACACACACAGGCAGCAGTAAATTATTATACAGGATTTATATAGCGCCAACAGTTTGCGCATCGCTTTACAATATAAGGAAGCCATTACGATCACAATACAATTCAAGACAAGATGGCAAGGAGGGCCCTGCCCGCGAGGGAAAATTAAAACAATTAATGGATCAACTGAGTATGTGAGCATATTGTGGACTGGAAAAAAAACACACCACCTTCTTATGGTTTTGATACCTCCGATCATACAGAGAGACAAGGACACTTCCTTATCTATAATGTTAAGAGTCTCATATACACGTCTGGCCAATAAAGTCACACACACTAATATTTAGTTCGACCGTCTTTAGCTTTCATTTCATCACCATCGCATCGTTTCGATAAGCTTATGCAATCCCACAACATTTATTTCCATCCAGAGCTGCATTCATTTTTCATCAAGATCTTGTAGTGATGATTGGAGAGTCAGACCACAGCGTAAAAATATTCTCCAGCACATCCCATAGATTCCCAATGTGGTTAAGGTCTGGACTCTGTGGTGGCCAATCCATGTGCGAAAATTATGTCTCATGCTGAACCAGTCTTTCAAAATCTGGGCCCAATGAATCCTGGTATTGTCATCTTGGAGAACGTCCATGCCATCAGGGAAGAAAAAATACCTTGATGGAAAAATCTGGTCATTCAGTATATTCAGGTAGACAGCTGACCTCATTTTTTGGGGGGACATAACGTTGCTGGAACCTAAACCTGACCAACGGAAGCAACTACAGATCATAACTCATCCTGAAATCCAGGTGGTGATTCTTTTTTGGCCAGGCAGTGTATAATCTTTAAGAGGCTGTTCACATCTTCCAAGAAAGTAAAACTTGAAGAGAAAGCGTCCTGATCCTGTGTTTTCCCTTTGCTGGGAAATATTGCTTATTTATGCTCACTGAATGCATTGGAGTACAAGGTTAGAGAACAAGGCTCAGTTAAGGGACAGAAGGAGGTTTTTTTTTTTTTTTTTTCTTAATTTTAAAATGGAGCACATAAGCCTGAAAGAAACAGCAAGTCCAGCCCCACAGGTCATTACCCCCAGCAACAGCAACACTCCCAAGTGCTGATATGACAGAGCCAAATGCGCCAAACACGGGACTACAAGGGGCTACTGTAAAGTTCCAAAAGTCCAACAGGAAAAAGGTATGAGGGGACAAAACCTCCACACCCAAACAGGTAAGTAAATAAGATAAGTGAAGTCTCTACTTATCTGAACAAAGCCTGTAATCACAAACGTTGTCTCCCTTCGCAGACACAAGATGTGGAATGTGCAGCAAGTGCTAAGTGCAAAGTGTAAGGGCTCCCTATATGCCCAGGGTTCCAGTATCTTCACCACTGCGACAGAGTCTGGAACCAAAAGTGATCAGCCAGAAACCCTGGTGTTATGGGCTGGCACTCAAGGCCCAAGGCCTATCCATAGCCCAGCCTCTACATGAAAAGATGCCCAGCGCCCCAGGTCCAAAAGAAGCACCACATTCTGCAGGGAAAACTGATCTTTGGACCCTGCTTTACCCAAAGCGGCTGTGGCCGGGGAGGTCCTGGATCCATGCAATCATGGAGCTGAGGAGGGGGCCACGGAACACAACCTCACCCTTGAGGAGGGTGGACTAGGGGGCATAAATAAAAAAGGAAAAAGGCTCTACTTCACCCTCCCCCATCGAGGTAAGTAAGGCAAGGATAGGTGGAATGGAACAGCTCAAAAGGGAGCTTATCTCCCCTATCCAGAGTTCCAGCAGAACCTTTTCATCCGAATGAGAAAACACAAATACTGACCAGTTCAGCAGAAGGACTTCCTTTTTGGACATGGGGATGTGTTTTCTGTTCCTGTTGGAGGAACTTCTCTCTCAAGTGCTGTCCTGGAAAGACAATTTGGGGGAAAAACAAACAAACCATACAGCAACTCCGTTTGTAAAATGTAGGATAGAACATAGTCATACACACAACACACATACTTGACATCAACCTAACCATCACCCTAACCCCCATTGCAGACAATTCAGCAAGATATGAAACATTGCAATACAAAGTAATACCCCTTAAGATTTACATTTTGAAAACAGGGGTGTAATAAAGAAAGTGTTTACATTTTTACTGGTTTAACTTGTCTGCAGTGCTGATATTGTTGAACCTGTTTTGGGTTACCTCAGTCCAGCTGTCATCATCCAGACTTGGTACCTGCACAGTCCATTTAACCTAGGAAACAGACTTAAAACAGAACTATGGGGTAACCTTTATATCCCATAGTTCTCTTAAGGGTCATGGGAGGACATATATTAGCGTCCTCCCGTGACTGAAAGCTTAGTATATTGCGAGCTATTGCCGCTATATACTGAGAGCGCTGCAGCTGGGACGGATGCCGACAATGCTGTAGAGATCCACCCAGCTGCGTGAGTGACAGCTGGCTCTGCCTATCTAGAGGCAGAGCCAGCTGTGCCCGCCCTCTCTCCCGTCCGTTCCTTCAGTCAGCGCTGGAGGATTGGAGGGGGGGGGGGGAATCCCTGCGGGGAGCGGTGACTGACACTCACCGCTCTCTACAGAGATGGCCGGAAAGTGAGCGAACGACAGTATGCGTTCATTTTCAGATCTATAGAGCCGACATGTGACTGTTTAATTGTCACACGTGGGCTCGAACTATGAGGTTGAGTGAAAATAACTCACCTCATAGTTCTCCTTTAAAGTTCTAACAGAGAGTAAATGTTAGTGACCACTTTGTGCTGTTCCTGAGAAGGGTTTCAAGGGGACTACATTGCAGAGGTACTGTGAGAGGGAAACCATACTTTCAGTGCACAGCAAAGCAGGAGGTATTTAAAGAACAAGTTGTTACAGACACAGTGGTTCATTTTTGGTGCTTAAAAATGTAAAATCTGTTTAGAAAAGAGGAAAGGGGAGGGGTGGGGGGAAGGTAGGCACCAAAGTCAATCACTAAGTTGAACAAATAGATATTACTTAACACGTTTTCCTAATGTTCCGGGCCTCCCTGAAGCTAATAGAAATGCACTTGATCTCACACTTCTATGGTGCGAGGGTAAAAATAAACGTGCAAAAAAAAAAAGGGTAAAGAGATAAAGACAGTGGGTTGATAAAATTAGGAGAAGAAAAGGCAAGTCAGCCGTGCAGCCAGTATCACCAGGCGATCTCCAAGAGGAGGTACCATCCCATGATCGGTCATGCTGTGGATTTGAGAGACGGATAGTCAGGAGTGGTGGTGAAATGGTTCCAACACCCCCAGATGTCCAAAGCATCCTGTTTTGTGAATAGTAATTCCCCCATCTCATAGATGTGGTTGATCTGTCAGATCCATTCGGACAAAGAAGGTGGCCCAATCTCTTTCCAATGCCTCGGGATAACTGTGCGAGCCGCATTAATCATATGTTTTTGCAGTGATTTACTCGAGCTCAAGGTGTCAGCTGGGTCCTTCAGAAGGAAAGTTGCCGGAGAGAAGCGGATAGTTTGGCCTGTAACCTGGGAGATGATGTTGTGAACCTTGGTTCAGTACATAGTGAGTAGAGGACAGGTCCAAGACATGTAGGAGAGAACCCACTTCCGTCTGACATCTCCAACAAGTGTCAGGTACATCTGGGTAGATCTTATGTAGGATCTGCGAAGTCCTGTACCAGAACGTCGGAATCATGTAGTAAGTTTCTTGGGTGTGACTACTTATGGAGCTGGTGTGAGCGTTAAGGCACAGGTCATTCCAGTCTGCATCTGTCAGGGATGTCTGCAATTCCCTTCCCACCGAAGGCCTAGTTTACTCTCCCCCTGCACTTGGGTGTCATGTAGCAATGAGTAAAGCCTAGAGATCATGTGGTCCTGGGGGCCATGTCCTGTGCACATTTTTTCTAGTGGAGTCAGGTTTCTGGAGAAATTGGTCTTGCTGGACCGACTGGTAAAAAAATTTTGAATCTGTAGATATATCCACCATGGGACGCAAGGCTGCTTGTCTCCAGAAACTGGTGATCCTGAAAAAATAGTTTGGCTGGGAGTGATGTATCCATAGGCCAGTACTAGGGATGTCCCGATACCCCTTTTTTAAGACCAAGTACAAGTACTTCCCCTCATGTACTTGCCGATACTTTTTCTTAAAGGAACAGGTGACATTTTTAAAAAAACAATAGACTAATGATTTTAGGCCAATTTGTTTATGAAGAACTTTAATTTAAGACTGTTTTAGAACAATAAAACATGTATCCTATTCATGTTTTCAACTGCGAGCGTGTGGGACCGCCCAGGCGGTATTGCGGCGGGAAACCGCCCAATCTGCCTGGCGCGAATGGAGTACCATTAGAAAATAATGGCACTGCCAGCGCAATCGGCGGTGGTGTGCGATTCCATGACCACCCAGCCATCTGCTCGGTTTTGTGCACGATGACCGGGCGGTCATGGATTGCACACCACCGCCGATCGCGCTGGCAGTGACATTATTTTCTAATGGCACCCCAGTCGTGCCAGGCAGATTGTGCGTTTATTTTAATGCAGATGGGGGCAGCGGGGCTGGTTTTAATTTTTTTTCAATTTTTATTTACTTTGTAAACATTTTTAATTATAATTTATTTTATTATTTTTACTTTAGTCTTTTTATTAATGTTTTTATTTTTATTTAGTTACAATTTTAATCAGTTATTTTTTACTTTATTTTATTATTTTCTACTTTTCTAAACTATTTTTTTCACTTAAATTTATTGCTATCACACATGGGCTAACAAACCCCTGTGTGATAGCATTTGGAGGTGACAGGTACTCTTTATTGGCCCTGTCACCTCCAACACATGAGTTCTAGCACAGCACAGCACTGTGCTAGAACTCCTGTGACAAGAACGAGCCGGGGACAGGGGAGGGAGGTGACAGAGCCTGTCACAGATCCATGAGTCCAGCTCCGTCACTGCTCCACGCCCCCTGCCCTGTCACTGCTCCACGCCCCCCGCCGTCACCGCTCCACGTGCAATGGAGGTGCCTCACGAGCTGCCGATAGCTTTTTTTCCTCTCATGTGAGGACGACGTCGGCGGCGCTGAGCGGCAGAGCGTCTTGGCACTGCTGTGGGTGGAGCTCCAGGTCGCCGGCCAACTACATTAGACCCCACCTAGAGCTCCGCCCACAGCAGTGACGCAACGCTCCTCCAGCCTGCCCAGAGGACCCCAGCCATCACAGAAGGTAAGAAAAAAAAAAACATAGCGCAAGCTTCGGCGCTAGGCATTTTGACAAGTACAAGTACTTGTCAAAATGCCCTGTATCGGGCCTGATTCCGATGCTAGCATCGGTATCGGGACATCCCTAGCCAGTACTGCTGAAATTCTGGAGAAGTCGCTGGTGTGAAGTCTGGGTTGTGCCGTAGTGGTGTCAATGATGGGCTATCTACCGTGGTAAGAGTTACTTTTTCCGGAGGATAGAAAACTCCCTCAATGTTGCCGAGATCAATGGTTGTGGGGGATTGGGAATTGGTCTGCTGGAGTCCGAAAGCCACACCACTGAAGAAACTGAGCTAGAGAACCATTCCTGTTCGATGGTCACCCAGGCTTTCCATTTCTGTTGTGTATGCCAATGTATTATCCTAGCCAGATGAGAAGCTAGATAGTATCTGTATCTGTCCGGGACTGCCAAGTCTCAACTAGATTTTGGACGCTGCGGTAAGACCCAGGACAGGCGTGGTTCTTTGTATTTCCAGACAAATTTAGAGAAAGCTGAGCACAGACTCTGGAAGTACGACCCCCGGGAGGACAATGGGAATCGTTTGAAACAGGTAAAGAAGCCTCGGGAGAACGTTCATTTTTAGTAAAGCCACCTGACCAAACCAGGTAAAAGTAAGAGTGCGCCACTTCTCTAGGTCAGAAGTTTTGACAGTAAATAAGGTTGATAGGTTAGTCGGGAGGTGGATCCCCAAGTATTTAACAGAGGAATCACTCCACTGGAACGGGTATTTGCGTCATAGGGGGTTGGGAAGGGAGGCGGGAGCGGAAACATTAAGCACAGACGATTTACTATAATTAATCTTTAGATGGGAAAGAGTCCTGTAGGTCTCGAACAAAGTCATCAATTTAGGGAGCGGGATGCTGGGTCGGTTAGAAAAAAGAGCAGGTCTTCTGCAAAGGCTGTGATCTTGTGTTCCACTGGGCCCACCGATTTCCCCCATATTAGGGAATCTTTAAGAACCGTCCTGATAAAGGGTTCCAATGTCAAAATGAAAAGGGTGGGAGATAGGGGACAGCCCTGACGTGTGTCATTCGACACAGAAAACTAGAATATAGGCAGCCCGTCTTTTTGACCCTCGTCGTTAGCGTGTCTAGAGCAGGGGTCCTCAAGCTACGGCCCGCGGGCCAGATCCGGCCCGCCAGGGTCCTTGGCCCGGCCCGTTCGGCCGCACGCCCCTTGCCATAGGTGTCAAGGCCGGATTAAGGGAGCTACAGCTCAAAGCCCCTACCTTAACTACCTCCAGGCCGTTGTAAAAAATCGGCTGGCCTGGAGCTCTCTAGAACAGCCATGCCCACTTGCGCGCGCCGTGCACGAGCGGGAAATAGTCAATTTAAAAACAGGCTATAGAGCCGGCGGATCGCTTGTATGGGCGGTTGGCCCGTGTCTCCCCCCTTCCTCCACGGCCCCTCCTCCCGTTGTCACGCTGATCCCGGGCTCCGCTGTGCCCGGTGCGAGCCCGGGACCAGCACAGTGCCTCTCTGACAGGGGATCAGCGGGAGATCGGTACACGATCTCACTCCGGTCCCCTCTCCGCTGTGAGAAAGCGGAAGTGATGTATATTACATCACTTCCGCATTCTTGTGTCACTCTCCAGCTTCAGAAGCTGGAGAGAAGCCAACCTCTGCTTCATCAGCTTCTTCGGGGGTCCTGGGTGACATAAGGGGTCTTGGAGACCCCTGATGTCTCCATAAAGAGGACCTATTACATATTTTGCTATCACAAGGGGGGGGGTTTCTTAGCCCCCCATGTGAAAGCAATAAAGTGAAAAAAAGGCGAAAAAATGAAAGTTTCCACACAAAAAAATGTAAAGTTACACATAAAAAATAATAATTAATAATAATTTAAAAAAGTCCCCATCTATACATACATGCAAACATGCGTCGGGTGCGCATACCTGCAAAAACGACAATTGCGCCCATTATGCCGCACATGTTACATATCGCCGCGAACGTCGCAGTGAGAGCAATAATTCTAGGGCCATCAAATCGGTGATAACGCTAAACTGATGAGCAGTAAAAGCTTTTAAAGCGTCGCCTATGGTCAATTTTGGGTATGATGTTTTTTTGCGATTTCGCGGGTGCGCACAATTTTTAAGCTTGACATGTTTGGCGTCTATTTACCCTACGTGACCCCACAGCCACGCCCACCCCTCCCCTGTTTTTCAAACTATGATCCGGCCCCCAGCAATGTCTGAGGGACAGTGAACTGGCCTCATGTTTAAAAAGTTTGAGGACCCCTTGTCTAGAGTATATTGCATGGATCCAGGCCAGCATCTGCGATTAAAGACCAATATGACGTAGTACTGCAAACATGAAGTCCCAAGAGACCCTGTCGAATGCCTTCTCTGCGTCAGTGGACAGCAAAATGGCTGGAGTACCTTTGGCCTAGACCCAGTGTATCAAATCAATAGCTCAGGTGTTGTTATCTTTTGCCTCACGGCCTATTACAAACCCCACTTGCTGGTTTCCTATCAATGTGAGTACGTGCAGGAGGAGGCGATTCGACAGGGTCTTGGCAAACAGTTTGACATCTACGTTCAAGAGGGAAATTGGCCTGTATTTCGAGCAAAGGCAAGGGTCCTTGCCTTCCTTAGGTATGACAGAGATCTGCGCTTCCTAGGTTTGGCTCGGAAGGCCATGAGTATAGTCCACCGAGTTGTAGGCATTTAAGAAGTGGGATGAGGCAATATCTTGAAAGGTCTTGGTAAGGCCATCAGGGCCTGGACTTTTACCCGGTTTGCTTTGAGTGATTGCAAGCTTCAGTTCCTCCATCGAGATTGGGCGTTCCAGAGACTGCACAGCTTCAGTAGATAATGTGGGCATGGCAGATTTGGACAGGAAGGATTGGATACTCTCTCGTGATGTTTGCATGGCCATGTCGGTCAAGGTGCATTGGTTATAGAGGGAATGGTAATATGCTCTAAAACACCCCACGATATCAGGGGGAGAGTTAGCCATAGAACCATTACTCCGCTGGATCTGTGCAACGTTGGGAGAACGCAGGTGTGATTTAACCACCCTGGCTAAAAGTTTGCCACATTTATTCCCACCCTCATAGTACAGGCCGGGCTGTACAAATCTTGTACCCTAGGATCGTATTGAGTTCCTTCCTAGCATCAGCTCTACAAATCTTGTACCCTAGGATCGTATTGAGTTCCTTCCTAGCATCAGCTAACGCTACGAGTGTTTGTTGGGCCAGAGATTCTTTATGGGACAGTTCCAGTTTGGTAATACGAGTCAAGAGGTCTGTGACAGCTTTTTGTCTGTTTCCAGACATAAATGGGGGGTGTCTTGTTGTCAGCATTGAATGCAAAATACTCTTAAGTCAGCTATGATCTTAGGCAATACGGATTTGTCTGCGAGTAAGGATGGATTAAGTCTCCATGATGATTGCTTGGTGAGGGGGTCAGGGACAGTGTCATCCCACTGATCTGAGGAAGTCAGAATGGTCGAAGTCTTAAGTCGTGGCAAGTCAGATTGGGAGATAAAGATATAGTCAATGCATGTGTATTTAGCATGTAGGGGGGAAAAGTAGGTATAATCTCTCCCATCTGGATGCAGGGTCCTCCAAACATCACAGAGGTCCAGTGACGCCAGCTTCTTTTTCAGAAACTTAAGGGTCCTGTAGGGTAGGGATGTTTTGCTGTCGGAGGTGTCTAGGATAGGGTTTAGGGGAGCATTAAAATCACCCCCCCCCCCCCTAATTTTTTAATACCTCCCGTGAAGTGG